>NW_028277179.1:0-301581 GCF_051122295.1 Plectrocnemia conspersa | reverse complement strand
CTGTGTATGTTTGTTAGCAAAATCCATTTTGTCAATTTTTTGCAAAATGACGACAAGTATTAAAATTCAATCACTTATAACTCAGTAGTGTTGAATTTTGGCAAAAAGGTCTCTATACATGAAATGTTGAGAAGCCTAAAGTTCATCTAAGTAAAATATAAAAAATATATATTTTTGCTTGAAAACAAGCGATGTATCAGTTCGATCGTACCCCCATACTAGCCATTTTGAGACTTTCGGAAGAGTTAACGCTCTTAACTGTTTGGTTTCGAAGATAAAAATTTAAATTTTGAGTATCGCATAGAACTAACGTGCAGCCCCTATACGTTATGTTTAAAAAAAATATATAAATTTTTTTTTCAAAATGGCGGCTAATGTAAAAATTCAAAGTGTCATAACTTTGCTAAATGAAATCCTACTAAAAAATGTTTAATGCAAAAAGTGTTTGGAATTTTAATTTGCATATAAAAGCAATTTTTAATTATTTTTTTTTTAATAAAAACCGAGTCTTACCATATATTGACCGAGACCTCGAACGAGCTTTTATGCGACTCTGCATATAGTTATCGCTCGTATGAGGCTTCTATTCAAGAAATCGACTTGAATTTTTTATACAAAATAGAGCTTTCGACTATACTTACGATACTATAAAAAAAAATTAAAAATTAAAAAATAAAAGTATTTTTTTTTCAAAACACGTTTAGTGTGATGAGTCGATCGACCCACCATACATACGCTCATAAGATTTTCAATATAGTTTAGGTCAGTGTGAGCTTATTTATACATATTTGAATTTCAATTTTTGTGACAGTATAGAATTCTTAAGCATCCTGTGTATGTTTGTTAGCAAAATCCATTTTGTCAATTTTTTGCAAAATGACGACAAGTATTAAAATTCAATCACTTACAACTCAGTAGTGTTGAATTTTGGCAAAAAGGTCTCTATACATGAAATGTTGAGAAGCCTAAAGTTCATCTAAGTAAAATATAAAAAATATATATTTTTGCTTGAAAACAAGCGATGTATCAGTTCGATCGTACCCCCATACTAGCCATTTTGAGACTTTCGGAAGAGTTAACGCTCTTAACTGTTTGGTTTCGAAGATAAAAATTTAAATTTTGAGTATCGCATAGAACTAACGTGCAGCCCCTATACGTTATGTTTAAAAAAAATATATAAAATTTTTTTTCAAAATGGCGGCTAATGTAAAAATTCAAAGTGTCATAACTTTGGTAAATGAAATCCTACTAAAAAATGTTTAATGCAAAAAGTGTTTGGAATTTTAATTTGCATATAAAAGCAATTTTTAATTATTTTTTTTTTAATAAAAACCGAGTCTTACCATATATTGACCGAGACCTCGAACGAGCTTTTATGCGACTCTGCATATAGTTAACGCTCGTATGAGGCTTCTATTCAAGAAATCGACTTGAATTTTTTATACAAAATAGAGCTTTCGACTATACTTACGATACTATAAAAAAAAATTAAAAATTAAAAAATAAAAGTATTTTTTTTTCAAAACACGTTTAGTGTGATGAGTCGATCGACCCACCATACATACGCTCATAAGATTTTCAATATAGTTTAGGTCAGTGTGAGCTTATTTATACATATTAAAATTTCAATTTTTGTGACAGTATAGAATTCTTAAGCATCCTGTGTATGTTTGTTAGCAAAATCCATTTTGTCAATTTTTTGCAAAATGACGACAAGTATTAATATTCAATCACTTATAACTCAGTAGTGTTGAATTTTGGCAAAAAGGTCTCTATACATGAAATGTTGAGAAGCCTAAAGTTCATCTAAGTAAAATATAAAAAATATATATTTTTGCTTGAAAACAAGCGATGTATCAGTTCGATCGTACCCCCATACTAGCCATTTTGAGACTTTCGGAAGAGTTAACGCTCTTAACTGTTTGGTTTCGAAGATAAAAATTTAAATTTTGAGTATCGCATAGAACTAACGTGCAGCCCCTATACGTTATGTTTAAAAAAAATATATAAAATTTTTTTTTAAAATGGCGGCTAATGTAAAAATTCAAAGTGTCATAACTTTGCTAAATGAAATCCTACTAAAAAATGTTTAATGCAAAAAGTGTTTGGAATTTTAATTTGCATATAAAAGCAATTTTTAATTATTTTTTTTTTAATAAAAACCGAGTCTTACCATATATTGACCGAGACCTCGAACGAGCTTTTATGCGACTCTGCATATAGTTAACGCTCGTATGAGGCTTCTATTCAAGAAATCGACTTGAATTTTTTATACAAAATAGAGCTTTTGACTATACTTACGATACTATAAAAAAAAATTAAAAATAAAAAATAAAAGTATTTTTTTTTCAAAACACGTTTAGTGTGATGAGTCGTATCTATATATCCCACCATACATACGCTCATAAGATTTTCAATATAGTTTAGGTCAGTGTGAGCTTATTTATACATATTTGAATTTCAATTTTTGTGACAGTATAGAATTCTTAAGCATCCTGTGTATGTTTGTTAGCAAAATCCATTTTGTCAATTTTTTGCAAAATGACGACAAGTATTAAAATTCAATCACTTATAACTCAGTAGTGTTGAATTTTGGCAAAAAGGTCTCTATACATGAAATGTTGAGAAGTCTAAAGTTCATCTAAGTAAAATATAAAAAATATATATTTTTGCTTGAAAACAAGCGATGTATCAGTTCGATCGTACCCCCATACTAGCCATTTTGAGACTTTCAGAAGAGTTAACGCTCTTAACTGTTTGGTTTCGAAGATAAAAATTTAAATTTTGAGTATCGCATAGAACTAACGTGCAGCCCCTATACGTTATGTTTAAAAAAAATATATAAAATTTTTTTTCAAAATGGCGGCTAATGTAAAAATTCAAAGTGTCATAACTTTGCTAAATGAAATCCTACTAAAAAATGTTTAATGCAAAAAGTGTTTGGAATTTTAATTTGCATATAAAAGCAATTTTTAATTATTTTTTTTTTAATAAAAACCGAGTCTTACCATATATTGACCGAGACCTCGAACGAGCTTTTATGCGACTCTGCATATAGTTAACGCTCGTATGAGGCTTCTATTTAAGAAATCGACTTGAATTTTTTATACAAAATAGAGCTTTCGACTATACTTACGATACTATAAAAAAAAATTAAAAATTAAAAAATAAAAGTATTTTTTTTTCAAAACACGTTTAGTGTGATGAGTCGTATCTATATATCCCACCATACATACGCTCATAAGATTTTCAATATAGTTTAGGTCAGTGTGAGCTTATTTATACATATTTGAATTTCAATTTTTGTGACAGTATAGAATTCTTAAGCATCCTGTGTATGTTTGTTAGCAAAATCCATTTTGTCAATTTTTTGCAAAATGACGACAAGTATTAAAATTCAATCACTTACAACTCAGTAGTGTTGAATTTTGGCAAAAAGGTCTCTATACATGAAATGTTGAGAAGCCTAAAGTTCATCTAAGTAAAATATAAAAAATATATATTTTTGCTTGAAAACAAGCGATGTATCAGTTCGATCGTACCCCCATACTAGCCATTTTGAGACTTTCGGAAGAGTTAACGCTCTTAACTGTTTGGTTTCGAAGATAAAAATTTAAATTTTGAGTATCGCATAGAACTAACGTGCAGCCCCTATACGTTATGTTTAAAAAAAATATATAAAATTTTTTTTCAAAATGGCGGCTAATGTAAAAATTCAAAGTGTCATAACTTTGCTAAATGAAATCCTACTAAAAAATGTTTAATGCAAAAAGTGTTTGGAATTTTAATTTGCATATAAAAGCAATTTTTAATTATTTTTTTTTTAATAAAAACCGAGTCTTACCATATATTGACCGAGACCTCGAACGAGCTTTTATGCGACTCTGCATATAGTTAACGCTCGTATGAGGCTTCTATTCAAGAAATCGACTTGAATTTTTTATACAAAATAGAGCTTTCGACTATACTTACGATACTATAAAAAAAAATTAAAAATTAAAAAATAAAAGTATTTTTTTTTCAAAACACGTTTAGTGTGATGAGTCGATCGACCCACCATACATACGCTCATAAGATTTTCAATATAGTTTAGGTCAGTGTGAGCTTATTTATACATATTTGAATTTCAATTTTTGTGACAGTATAGAATTCTTAAGCATCCTGTGTATGTTTGTTAGCAAAATCCATTTTGTCAATTTTTTGCAAAATGACGACAAGTATTAAAATTCAATCACTTATAACTCAGTAGTGTTGAATTTTGGCAAAAAGGTCTCTATACATGAAATGTTGAGAAGCCTAAAGTTCATCTAAGTAAAATATAAAAAATATATATTTTTGCTTGAAAACAAGCGATGTATCAGTTCGATCGTACCCCCATACTAGCCATTTTGAGACTTTCGGAAGAGTTAACGCTCTTAACTGTTTGGTTTCGAAGATAAAAATTTAAATTTTGAGTATCGCATAGAACTAACGTGCAGCCCCTATACGTTATGTTTAAAAAAAATATATAAATTTTTTTTTCAAAATGGCGGCTAATGTAAAAATTCAAAGTGTCATAACTTTGCTAAATGAAATCCTACTAAAAAATGTTTAATGCAAAAAGTGTTTGGAATTTTAATTTGCATATAAAAGCAATTTTTAATTATTTTTTTTTTAATAAAAACCGAGTCTTACCATATATTGACCGAGACCTCGAACGAGCTTTTATGCGACTCTGCATATAGTTAACGCTCGTATGAGGCTTCTATTCAAGAAATCGACTTGAATTTTTTATACAAAATAGAGCTTTCGACTATACTTACGATACTATAAAAAAAAATTAAAAATTAAAAAATAAAAGTATTTTTTTTTCAAAACACGTTTAGTGTGATGAGTCGATCGACCCACCATACATACGCTCATAAGATTTTCAATATAGTTTAGGTCAGTGTGAGCTTATTTATACATATTTGAATTTCAATTTTTGTGACAGTATAGAATTCTTAAGCATCCTGTGTATGTTTGTTAGCAAAATCCATTTTGTCAATTTTTTGCAAAATGACGACAAGTATTAAAATTCAATCACTTATAACTCAGTAGTGTTGAATTTTGGCAAAAAGGTCTCTATACATGAAATGTTGAGAAGCCTAAAGTTCATCTAAGTAAAATATAAAAAATATATATTTTTGCTTGAAAACAAGCGATGTATCAGTTCGATCGTACCCCCATACTAGCCATTTTGAGACTTTCGGAAGAGTTAACGCTCTTAACTGTTTGGTTTCGAAGATAAAAATTTAAATTTTGAGTATCGCATAGAACTAACGTGCAGCCCCTATACGTTATGTTTAAAAAAAATATATAAAATTTTTTTTCAAAATGGCGGCTAATGTAAAAATTCAAAGTGTCATAACTTTGCTAAATGAAATCCTACTAAAAAATGTTTAATGCAAAAAGTGTTTGGAATTTTAATTTGCATATAAAAGCAATTTTTAATTATTATTTTTTTAATAAAAACCGAGTCTTACCATATATTGACCGAGACCTCGAACGAGCTTTTATGCGACTCTGCATATAGTTAACGTTAGTATGAGGCTTCTATTCAAGAAATCGACTTGAATTTTTTATACAAAATAGAGCTTTCGACTATACTTACGATACTATAAAAAAAAATTAAAAATTAAAAAATAAAAGTATTTTTTTTTCATAACACGTTTAGTGTGATGAGTCGATCGACCCACCATACATACGCTCATAAGATTTTCAATATAGTTTAGGTCAGTGTGAGCTTGTTTATACATATTTGAATTTTAATTTTTGTGACAGTATAGAATTCTTAAGCAACCTGTGTATGTTTGTTAGCAAAATCCATTTTGTCAATTTTTTGCAAAATGACGACAAGTATTAAAATTCAATCACTTATAACTCAGTAGTGTTGAATTTTGGCAAAAAGGTCTCTATACATGAAATGTTGAGAAGCCTAAAGTTCATCTAAGTAAAATATAAAAAATATATATTTTTGCTTGAAAACAAGCGATGTATCAGTTCCATCGTACCCCCATACTAGCCATTTTGAGACTTTCGGAAGAGTTAACGCTCTTAACTGTTTGGTTTCGAAGATAAAAATTTAAATTTTGAGTATCGCATAGAACTAACGTGCAGCCCCTATACGTTATGTTTAAAAAAAATATATAAAATTTTTTTTTAAAATGGCGGCTAATGTAAAAATTCAAAGTGTCATAACTTTGCTAAATGAAATCCTACTAAAAAATGTTTAATGCAAAAAGTGTTTGGAATTTTAAATTGCATATAAAAGCAATTTTTAATTATTTTTTTTTTAATAAAAACCGAGTCTTACCATATATTGACCGAGACCTCGAACGAGCTTTTATGCGACTCTGCATATAGTTAACGCTCGTATGAGGCTTCTATTTAAGAAATCGACTTGAATTTTTTATACAAAATAGAGCTTTCGACTATACTTACGATACTATAAAAAAAAATTAAAAATTAAAAAATAAAAGTATTTTTTTTTCAAAACACGTTTAGTGTGATGAGTCGTATCTATATATCCCACCATACATACGCTCATAAGATTTTCAATATAGTTTAGGTCAGTGTGAGCTTATTTATACATATTTGAATTTCAATTTTTGTGACAGTATAGAATTCTTAAGCATCCTGTGTATGTTTGTTAGCAAAATCCATTTTGTCAATTTTTTGCAAAATGACGACAAGTATTAAAATTCAATCACTTATAACTCAGTAGTGTTGAATTTTGGCAAAAAGGTCTCTATACATGAAATGTTGAGAAGTCTAAAGTTCATCTAAGTAAAATATAAAAAATATATATTTTTGCTTGAAAACAAGCGATGTATCAGTTCGATCGTACCCCCATACTAGCCATTTTGAGACTTTCAGAAGAGTTAACGCTCTTAACTGTTTGGTTTCGAAGATAAAAATTTAAATTTTGAGTATCGCATAGAACTAACGTGCAGCCCCTATACGTTATGTTTAAAAAAAATATATAAAATTTTTTTTCAAAATGGCGGCTAATGTAAAAATTCAAAGTGTCATAACTTTGCTAAATGAAATCCTACTAAAAAATGTTTAATGCAAAAAGTGTTTGGAATTTTAATTTGCATATAAAAGCAATTTTTAATTATTTTTTTTTTAATAAAAACCGAGTCTTACCATATATTGACCGAGACCTCGAACGAGCTTTTATGCGACTCTGCATATAGTTAACGCTCGTATGAGGCTTCTATTTAAGAAATCGACTTGAATTTTTTATACAAAATAGAGCTTTCGACTATACTTACGATACTATAAAAAAAAATTAAAAATTAAAAAATAAAAGTATTTTTTTTTCAAAACACGTTTAGTGTGATGAGTCGTATCTATATATCCCACCATACATACGCTCATAAGATTTTCAATATAGTTTAGGTCAGTGTGAGCTTATTTATACATATTTGAATTTCAATTTTTGTGACAGTATAGAATTCTTAAGCATCCTGTGTATGTTTGTTAGCAAAATCCATTTTGTCAATTTTTTGCAAAATGACGACAAGTATTAAAATTCAATCACTTACAACTCAGTAGTGTTGAATTTTGGCAAAAAGGTCTCTATACATGAAATGTTGAGAAGCCTAAAGTTCATCTAAGTAAAATATAAAAAATATATATTTTTGCTTGAAAACAAGCGATGTATCAGTTCGATCGTACCCCCATACTAGCCATTTTGAGACTTTCGGAAGAGTTAACGCTCTTAACTGTTTGGTTTCGAAGATAAAAATTTAAATTTTGAGTATCGCATAGAACTAACGTGCAGCCCCTATACGTTATGTTTAAAAAAAATATATAAAATTTTTTTTCAAAATGGCGGCTAATGTAAAAATTCAAAGTGTCATAACTTTGGTAAATGAAATCCTACTAAAAAATGTTTAATGCAAAAAGTGTTTGGAATTTTAATTTGCATATAAAAGCAATTTTTAATTATTTTTTTTTTAATAAAAACCGAGTCTTACCATATATTGACCGAGACCTCGAACGAGCTTTTATGCGACTCTGCATATAGTTAACGCTCGTATGAGGCTTCTATTCAAGAAATCGACTTGAATTTTTTATACAAAATAGAGCTTTCGACTATACTTACGATACTATAAAAAAAAATTAAAAATTAAAAAATAAAAGTATTTTTTTTTCAAAACACGTTTAGTGTGATGAGTCGATCGACCCACCATACATACGCTCATAAGATTTTCAATATAGTTTAGGTCAGTGTGAGCTTATTTATACATATTAAAATTTCAATTTTTGTGACAGTATAGAATTCTTAAGCATCCTGTGTATGTTTGTTAGCAAAATCCATTTTGTCAATTTTTTGCAAAATGACGACAAGTATTAATATTCAATCACTTATAACTCAGTAGTGTTGAATTTTGGCAAAAAGGTCTCTATACATGAAATGTTGAGAAGCCTAAAGTTCATCTAAGTAAAATATAAAAAATATATATTTTTGCTTGAAAACAAGCGATGTATCAGTTCGATCGTACCCCCATACTAGCCATTTTGAGACTTTCGGAAGAGTTAACGCTCTTAACTGTTTGGTTTCGAAGATAAAAATTTAAATTTTGAGTATCGCATAGAACTAACGTGCAGCCCCTATACGTTATGTTTAAAAAAAATATATAAAATTTTTTTTTAAAATGGCGGCTAATGTAAAAATTCAAAGTGTCATAACTTTGCTAAATGAAATCCTACTAAAAAATGTTTAATGCAAAAAGTGTTTGGAATTTTAATTTGCATATAAAAGCAATTTTTAATTATTTTTTTTTTAATAAAAACCGAGTCTTACCATATATTGACCGAGACCTCGAACGAGCTTTTATGCGACTCTGCATATAGTTAACGCTCGTATGAGGCTTCTATTCAAGAAATCGACTTGAATTTTTTATACAAAATAGAGCTTTCGACTATACTTACGATACTATAAAAAAAAATTAAAAATTAAAAAATAAAAGTATTTTTTTTTCAAAACACGTTTAGTGTGATGAGTCGTATCTATATATCCCACCATACATACGCTCATAAGATTTTCAATATAGTTTAGGTCAGTGTGAGCTTATTTATACATATTTGAATTTCAATTTTTGTGACAGTATAGAATTCTTAAGCATCCTGTGTATGTTTGTTAGCAAAATCCATTTTGTCAATTTTTTGCAAAATGACGACAAGTATTAAAATTCAATCACTTATAACTCAGTAGTGTTGAATTTTGGCAAAAAGGTCTCTATACATGAAATGTTGAGAAGTCTAAAGTTCATCTAAGTAAAATATAAAAAATATATATTTTTGCTTGAAAACAAGCGATGTATCAGTTCGATCGTACCCCCATACTAGCCATTTTGAGACTTTCAGAAGAGTTAACGCTCTTAACTGTTTGGTTTCGAAGATAAAAATTTAAATTTTGAGTATCGCATAGAACTAACGTGCAGCCCCTATACGTTATGTTTAAAAAAAATATATAAAATTTTTTTTCAAAATGGCGGCTAATGTAAAAATTCAAAGTGTCATAACTTTGCTAAATGAAATCCTACTAAAAAATGTTTAATGCAAAAAGTGTTTGGAATTTTAATTTGCATATAAAAGCAATTTTTAATTATTTTTTTTTTAATAAAAACCGAGTCTTACCATATATTGACCGAGACCTCGAACGAGCTTTTATGCGACTCTGCATATAGTTAACGCTCGTATGAGGCTTCTATTTAAGAAATCGACTTGAATTTTTTATACAAAATAGAGCTTTCGACTATACTTACGATACTATAAAAAAAAATTAAAAATTAAAAAATAAAAGTATTTTTTTTTCAAAACACGTTTAGTGTGATGAGTCGTATCTATATATCCCACCATACATACGCTCATAAGATTTTCAATATAGTTTAGGTCAGTGTGAGCTTATTTATACATATTTGAATTTCAATTTTTGTGACAGTATAGAATTCTTAAGCATCCTGTGTATGTTTGTTAGCAAAATCCATTTTGTCAATTTTTTGCAAAATGACGACAAGTATTAAAATTCAATCACTTACAACTCAGTAGTGTTGAATTTTGGCAAAAAGGTCTCTATACATGAAATGTTGAGAAGCCTAAAGTTCATCTAAGTAAAATATAAAAAATATATATTTTTGCTTGAAAACAAGCGATGTATCAGTTCGATCGTACCCCCATACTAGCCATTTTGAGACTTTCGGAAGAGTTAACGCTCTTAACTGTTTGGTTTCGAAGATAAAAATTTAAATTTTGAGTATCGCATAGAACTAACGTGCAGCCCCTATACGTTATGTTTAAAAAAAATATATAAAATTTTTTTTCAAAATGGCGGCTAATGTAAAAATTCAAAGTGTCATAACTTTGCTAAATGAAATCCTACTAAAAAATGTTTAATGCAAAAAGTGTTTGGAATTTTAATTTGCATATAAAAGCAATTTTTAATTATTTTTTTTTTAATAAAAACCGAGTCTTACCATATATTGACCGAGACCTCGAACGAGCTTTTATGCGACTCTGCATATAGTTAACGCTCGTATGAGGCTTCTATTCAAGAAATCGACTTGAATTTTTTATACAAAATAGAGCTTTCGACTATACTTACGATACTATAAAAAAAAATTAAAAATTAAAAAATAAAAGTATTTTTTTTTCAAAACACGTTTAGTGTGATGAGTCGATCGACCCACCATACATACGCTCATAAGATTTTCAATATAGTTTAGGTCAGTGTGAGCTTATTTATACATATTAAAATTTCAATTTTTGTGACAGTATAGAATTCTTAAGCATCCTGTGTATGTTTGTTAGCAAAATCCATTTTGTCAATTTTTTGCAAAATGACGACAAGTATTAAAATTCAATCACTTATAACTCAGTAGTGTTGAATTTTGGCAAAAAGGTCTCTATACATGAAATGTTGAGAAGCCTAAAGTTCATCTAAGTAAAATATAAAAAATATATATTTTTGCTTGAAAACAAGCGATGTATCAGTTCGATCGTACCCCCATACTAGCCATTTTGAGACTTTCGGAAGAGTTAACGCTCTTAACTGTTTGGTTTCGAAGATAAAAATTTAAATTTTGAGTATCGCATAGAACTAACGTGCAGCCCCTATACGTTATGTTTAAAAAAAATATATAAAATTTTTTTTTAAAATGGCGGCTAATGTAAAAATTCAAAGTGTCATAACTTTGCTAAATGAAATCCTACTAAAAAATGTTTAATGCAAAAAGTGTTTGGAATTTTAATTTGCATATAAAAGCAATTTTTAATTATTTTTTTTTTAATAAAAACCGAGTCTTACCATATATTGACCGAGACCTCGAACGAGCTTTTATGCGACTCTGCATATAGTTAACGCTCGTATGAGGCTTCTATTCAAGAAATCGACTTGAATTTTTTATACAAAATAGAGCTTTCGACTATACTTACGATACTATCAAAAAAAATTAAAAATTAAAAAATAAAAGTATTTTTTTTTCAAAACACGTTTAGTGTGATGAGTCGTATCTATATATCCCACCATACATACGCTCATAAGATTTTCAATATAGTTTAGGTCAGTGTGAGCTTATTTATACATATTTGAATTTCAATTTTTGTGACAGTATAGAATTCTTAAGCATCCTGTGTATGTTTGTTAGCAAAATCCATTTTGTCAATTTTTTGCAAAATGACGACAAGTATTAAAATTCAATCACTTATAACTCAGTAGTGTTGAATTTTGGCAAAAAGGTCTCTATACATGAAATGTTGAGAAGTCTAAAGTTCATCTAAGTAAAATATAAAAAATATATATTTTTGCTTGAAAACAAGCGATGTATCAGTTCGATCGTACCCCCATACTAGCCATTTTGAGACTTTCGGAAGAGTTAACGCTCTTAACTGTTTGGTTTCGAAGATAAAAATTTAAATTTTGAGTATCGCATAGAACTAACGTGCAGCCCCTATACGTTATGTTTAAAAAAAATATATAAAATTTTTTTTCAAAATGGCGGCTAATGTAAAAATTCAAAGTGTCATAACTTTGCTAAATGAAATCCTACTAAAAAATGTTTAATGCAAAAAGTGTTTGGAATTTTAATTTGCATATAAAAGCAATTTTTAATTATTTTTTTTTTAATAAAAACCGAGTCTTACCATATATTGACCGAGACCTCGAACGAGCTTTTATGCGACTCTGCATATAGTTAACGCTCGTATGAGGCTTCTATTCAAGAAATCGACTTGAATTTTTTATACAAAATAGAGCTTTCGACTATACTTACGATACTATAAAAAAAAATTAAAAATTAAAAAATAAAAGTATTTTTTTTTCAAAACACGTTTAGTGTGATGAGTCGTATCTATATATCCCACCATACATACGCTCATAAGATTTTCAATATAGTTTAGGTCAGTGTGAGCTTATTTATACATATTTGAATTTCAATTTTTGTGACAGTATAGAATTCTTAAGCATCCTGTGTATGTTTGTTAGCAAAATCCATTTTGTCAATTTTTTGCAAAATGACGACAAGTATTAAAATTCAATCACTTATAACTCAGTAGTGTTGAATTTTGGCAAAATGGTCTCTATACATGAAATGTTGAGAAGCCTAAAGTTCATCTAAGTAAAATATAAAAAATATATATTTTTGCTTGAAAACAAGCGATGTATCAGTTCGATCGTACCCCCATACTAGCCATTTTGAGACTTTCGGAAGAGTTAACGCTCTTAACTGTTTGGTTTCGAAGATAAAAATTTAAATTTTGAGTATCGCATAGAACTAACGTGCAGCCCCTATACGTTATGTTTAAAAAAAATATATAAAATTTTTTTTCAAAATGGCGGCTAATGTAAAAATTCAAAGTGTCATAACTTTGCTAAATAAAATCCTACTAAAAAATGTTTAATGCAAAAAGTGTTTGGAATTTTAATTTGCATATAAAAGCAATTTTTAATTATTATTTTTTTAATAAAAACCGAGTCTTACCATATATTGACCGAGACCTCGAACGAGCTTTTATGCGACTCTGCATATAGTTAACGTTAGTATGAGGCTTCTATTCAAGAAATCGACTTGAATTTTTTATACAAAATAGAGCTTTCGACTATACTTACGATACTATAAAAAAAAATTAAAAATTAAAAAATAAAAGTATTTTTTTTTCAAAACACGTTTAGTGTGATGAGTCGATCGACCCACCATACATACGCTCATAAGATTTTCAATATAGTTTAGGTCAGTGTGAGCTTGTTTATACATATTTGAATTTCAATTTTTGTGACAGTATAGAATTCTTAAGCATCCTGTGTATGTTTGTTAGCAAAATCCATTTTGTCAATTTTTTGCAAAATGACGACAAGTATTAAAATTCAATCACTTATAACTCAGTAGTGTTGAATTTTGGCAAAAAGGTCTCTATACATGAAATGTTGAGAAGCCTAAAGTTCATCTAAGTAAAATATAAAAAATATATATTTTTGCTTGAAAACAAGCGATGTATCAGTTCGATCGTACCCCCATACTAGCCATTTTGAGACTTTCGGAAGAGTTAACGCTCTTAACTGTTTGGTTTCGAAGATAAAAATTTAAATTTTGAGTATCGCATAGAACTAACGTGCAGCCCCTATACGTTATGTTTAAAAAAAATATATAAAATTTTTTTTTAAAATGGCGGCTAATGTAAAAATTCAAAGTGTCATAACTTTGCTAAATGAAATCCTACTAAAAAATGTTTAATGCAAAAAGTGTTTGGAATTTTAAATTGCATATAAAAGCAATTTTTAATTATTTTTTTTTTAATAAAAACCGAGTCTTACCATATATTGACCGAGACCTCGAACGAGCTTTTATGCGACTCTGCATATAGTTAACGCTCGTATGAGGCTTCTATTCAAGAAATCGACTTGAATTTTTTATACAAAATAGAGCTTTCGACTATACTTACGATACTATAAAAAAAAATTAAAAATTAAAAAATAAAAGTATTTTTTTTTCAAAACACGTTTAGTGTGATGAGTCGTATCTATATATCCCACCATACATACGCTCATAAGATTTTCAATATAGTTTAGGTCAGTGTGAGCTTATTTATACATATTTGAATTTCAATTTTTGTGACAGTATAGAATTCTTAAGCATCCTGTGTATGTTTGTTAGCAAAATCCATTTTGTCAATTTTTTGCAAAATGACGACAAGTATTAAAATTCAATCACTTATAACTCAGTAGTGTTGAATTTTGGCAAAAAGGTCTCTATACATGAAATGTTGAGAAGTCTAAAGTTCATCTAAGTAAAATATAAAAAATATATATTTTTGCTTGAAAACAAGCGATGTATCAGTTCGATCGTACCCCCATACTAGCCATTTTGAGACTTTCGGAAGAGTTAACGCTCTTAACTGTTTGGTTTCGAAGATAAAAATTTAAATTTTGAGTATCGCATAGAACTAACGTGCAGCCCCTATACGTTATGTTTAAAAAAAATATATAAAATTTTTTTTCAAAATGGCGGCTAATGTAAAAATTCAAAGTGTCATAACTTTGCTAAATGAAATCCTACTAAAAAATGTTTAATGCAAAAAGTGTTTGGAATTTTAATTTGCATATAAAAGCAATTTTTAATTATTATTTTTTTAATAAAAACCGAGTCTTACCATATATTGACCGAGACCTCGAACGAGCTTTTATGCGACTCTGCATATAGTTAACGTTAGTATGAGGCTTCTATTCAAGAAATCGACTTGAATTTTTTATACAAAATAGAGCTTTCGACTATACTTACGATACTATAAAAAAAAATTAAAAATTAAAAAATAAAAGTATTTTTTTTTCAAAACACGTTTAGTGTGATGAGTCGTATCTATATATCCCACCATACATACGCTCATAAGATTTTCAATATAGTTTAGGTCAGTGTGAGCTTATTTATACATATTTGAATTTCAATTTTTGTGACAGTATAGAATTCTTAAGCATCCTGTGTATGTTTGTTAGCAAAATCCATTTTGTCAATTTTTTGCAAAATGACGACAAGTATTAAAATTCAATCACTTACAACTCAGTAGTGTTGAATTTTGGCAAAAAGGTCTCTATACATAAAATGTTGAGAAGCCTAAAGTTTATCTAAGTAAAATATAAAAAATATATATTTTTGCTTGAAAACAAGCGATGTATCAGTTCGATCGTACCCCCATACTAGCCATTTTGAGACATTCGGAAGAGTTAACGCTCTTAACTGTTTGGTTTCGAAGATAAAAATTTAAATTTTGAGTATCGCATAGAACTAACGTGCAGCCCCTATACGTTATGTTTAAAAAAAATATATAAAATTTTTTTTCAAAATGGCGGCTAATGTAAAAATTCAAAGTGTCATAACTTTGCTAAATGAAATCCTACTAAAAAATGTTTAATGCAAAAAGTGTTTGGAATTTTAATTTGCATATAAAAGCAATTTTTAATTATTTTTTTTTTAATAAAAACCGAGTCTTACCATATATTGACCGAGACCTCGAACGAGCTTTTATGCGACTCTGCATATAGTTAACGCTCGTATGAGGCTTCTATTCAAGAAATCGACTTGAATTTTTTATACAAAATAGAGCTTTCGACTATACTTACGATACTATAAAAAAAAATTAAAAATTAAAAAATAAAAGTATTTTTTTTTCAAAACACGTTTAGTGTGATGAGTCGTATCTATATATCCCACCATACATACGCTCATAAGATTTTCAATATAGTTTAGGTCAGTGTGAGCTTATTTATACATATTTGATTTTCAATTTTTGTGACAGTATAGAATTCTTAAGCATCCTGTGTATGTTTGTTAGCAAAATCCATTTTGTCAATTTTTTGCAAAATGACGACAAGTATTAAAATTCAATCACTTATAACTCAGTAGTGTTGAATTTTGGCAAAAAGGTCTCTATACATGAAATGTTGAGAAGCCTAAAGTTCATCTAAGTAAAATATAAAAAATATATATTTTTGCTTGAAAACAAGCGATGTATCAGTTCGATCGTACCCCCATACTAGCCATTTTGAGACTTTCGGAAGAGTTAACGCTCTTAACTGTTTGGTTTCGAAGATAAAAATTTAAATTTTGAGTATCGCATAGAACTAACGTGCAACCCCTATACGTTATGTTTAAAAAAAATATATAAATTTTTTTTTCAAAATGGCGGCTAATGTAAAAATTCAAAGTGTCATAACTTTGCTAAATGAAATCCTACTAAAAAATGTTTAATGCAAAAAGTGTTTGGAATTTTAATTTGCATATAAAAGCAATTTTTAATTATTTTTTTTTTTATAAAAACCGAGTCTTACCATATATTGACCGAGACCTCGAACGAGCTTTTATGCGACTCTGCATATAGTTAACGCTCGTATGAGGCTTCTATTCAAGAAATCGACTTGAATTTTTTATACAAAATAGAGCTTTCGACTATACTTACGATTCTATAAAAAAAAATTAAAAATTAAAAAATAAAAGTATTTTTTTTTCAAAACACGTTTAGTGTGATGAGTCGATCGACCCACCATACATACGCTCATAAGATTTTCAATATAGTTTAGGTCAGTGTGAGCTTATTTATACATATTTGAATTTCAATTTTTGTGACAGTATAGAATTCTTAAGCATCCTGTGTATGTTTGTTAGCAAAATCCATTTTGTCAATTTTTTGCAAAATGACGACAAGTATTAAAATTCAATCACTTATAACTCAGTAGTGTTGAATTTTGGCAAAAAGGTCTCTATACATGAAATGTTGAGAAGCCTTAAGTTCATCTAAGTAAAATATAAAAAATATATATTTTTGCTTGAAAACAAGCGATGTATCAGTTCGATCGTACCCCCATACTAGCCATTTTGAGACTTACGGAAGAGTTAACGCTCTTAACTGTTTGGTTTCGAAGATAAAAATTTAAATTTTGAGTATCGCATAGAACTAACGTGCAGCCCCTATACGTTATGTTTAAAAAAAATATATAAAATTTTTTTTCAAAATGGCGGCTAATGTAAAAATTCAAAGTGTCATAACTTTGCTAAATGAAATCCTACTAAAAAATGTTTAATGCAAAAAGTGTTTGGAATTTTAATTTGCATATAAAAGCAATTTTTAATTATTTTTTTTTTAATAAAAACCGAGTCTTACCATATATTGACCGAGACCTCGAACGAGCTTTTATGCGACTCTGCATATAGTTAACGCTCGTATGAGGCTTCTATTCAAGAAATCGACTTGAATTTTTTATACAAAATAGAGCTTTCGACTATACTTACGATACTATAAAAAAAAATTAAAAATTAAAAAATAAAAGTATTTTTTTTTCAAAACACGTTTAGTGTGATGAGTCGATCGACCCACCATACATACGCTTATAAGATTTTCAATATAGTTTAGGTCAGTGTGAGCTTATTTATACATATTTGAATTTCAATTTTTGTGACAGTATAGAATTCTTAAGCATCCTGTGTATGTTTGTTAGCAAAATCCATTTTGTCAATTTTTTGCAAAATGACGACAAGTATTAAAATTTAATCACTTATAACTCAGTAGTGTTGAATTTTAGCAAAAAGGTCTCTATACATGAAATGTTGAGAAGCCTAAAGTTCATCTAAGTAAAATATAAAAAATATATATTTTTGCTTGAAAACAAGCGATGTATCAGTTCGATCGTACCCCCATACTAGCCATTTTGAGACTTTCGGAAGAGTTAACGCTCTTAACTGTTTGGTTTCGAAGATAAAAATTTAAATTTTGAGTATCGCATAGAACTAACGTGCAGCCCCTATACGTTATGTTTAAAAAAAATATATAATTTTTTTTTTCAAAATGGCGGCTAATGTAATAATTCAAAGTGTCATAACTTTGCTGAATGAAATCCTACTAAAAAATGTTTAATGCAAAAAGTGTTTGGAATTTTAATTTGCATATAAAAGCAATTTTTAATTATTTTTTTTTTAATAAAAACCGAGTCTTACCATATATTGACCGAGACCTCGAACGAGCTTTTATGCGACTCTGCATATAGTTAACGCTCGTATGAGGCTTCTATTCAAGAAATCGACTTGAATTTTTTATACAAAATAGAGCTTTCGACTATACTTACGATACTATAAAAAAAAATTAAAAATTAAAAAATAAAAGTATTTTTTTTTCAAAACACGTTTAGTGTGATGAGTCGATCGACCCACCATACATACGCTCATAAGATTTTCAATATAGTTTAGGTCAGTGTGAGCTTATTTATACATATTTGAATTTCAATTTTTGTGACATTATAGAATTCTTAAGCATCCTGTGTATGTTTGTTAGCAAAATCCATTTTGTCAATTTTTTGCAAAATGACGACAAGTATTAAAATTCAATCACTTATAACTCAGTAGTGTTGAATTTTAGCAAAAAGGTCTCTATACATGAAATGTTGAGAAGCCTAAAGTTCATCTAAGTAAAATATAAAAAATATATATTTTTGCTTGAAAACAAGCGATGTATCAGTTCGATCGTACCCCCATACTAGCCATTTTGAGACTTTCGGAAGAGTTAACGCTCTTAACTGTTTGGTTTCGAAGATAAAAATTTAAATTTTGAGTATCGCATAGAACTAACGTGCAGCCCCTATACGTTATGTTTAAAAAAAATATATAATTTTTTTTTTCAAAATGGCGGCTAATGTAAAAATTCAAAGTGTCATAACTTTGCTGAATGAAATCCTACTAAAAAATGTTTAATGCAAAAAGTGTTTGGAATTTTAATTTGCATATAAAAGCAATTTTTAATTATTTTTTTTTTAATAAAAACCGAGTCTTACCATATATTGACCGAGACCTCGAACGAGCTTTTATGCGACTCTGCATATAGTTAACGCTCGTATGAGGCTTCTATTGAAGAAATCGACTTGAATTTTCTATACAAAATAGAGCTTTCGACTATACTTACGATACTATAAAAAAAAATTAAAAATTAAAAAATAAAAGTATTTTTTTTTCAAAACACGTTTAGTGTGATGAGTCGATCGACCCACCATACATACGCTCATAAGATTTTCAATATAGTTTAGGTCAGTGTGAGCTTATTTATACATATTTGAATTTCAATTTTTGTGACATTATAGAATTCTTAAGCATCCTGTGTATGTTTGTTAGCAAAATCCATTTTGTCAATTTTTTGCAAAATGACGACAAGTATTAAAATTCAATCACTTATAACTCAGTAGTGTTGAATTTTGGCAAAAAGGTCTCTATACATGAAATGTTGAGAAGCCTAAAGTTCATCTAAGTAAAATATAAAAAATATATATTTTTGCTTGAAAACAAGCGATGTATCAGTTCGATCGTACCCCCATACTAGCCATTTTGAGACTTTCGGAAGAGTTAACGCTCTTAACTGTTTGGTTTCGAAGATAAAAATTTAAATTTTGAGTATCGCATAGAACTAACGTGCAGCCCCTATACGTTATGTTTAAAAAAAATATATAAATTTTTTTTTCAAAATGGCGGCTAATGTAAAAATTCAAAGTGTCATAACTTTGCTAAATGAAATCCTACTAAAAAATGTTTAATGCAAAAAGTGTTTGGAATTTTAATTTGCATATAAAAGCAATTTTTAATTATTTTTTTTTTAATAAAAACCGAGTCTGACCATATATTGACCGAGACCTCGAACGAGCTTTTATGCGACTCTGCATATAGTTAACGCTCGTATGAGGCTTCTATTCAAGAAATCGACTTGAATTTTTTATACGAAATAGAGCTTTCGACTATACTTACGATACTATAAAAAAAAATTAAAAATTAAAAAATAAAAGTATTTTTTTTTTCAAAACACGTTTAGTGTGATGAGTCGATCGACCCACCATACATACGCTCATAAGATTTTCAATATAGTTTAGGTCAGTGTGAGCTTATTTATACATATTTGAATTTCAATTTTTGTGACAGTATAGAATTCTTAAGCATCCTGTGTATGTTTGTTAGCAAAATCCATTTTGTCAATTTTTTGCAAAATGACGACAAGTATTAAAATTCAATCACTTATAACTCAGTAGTGTTGAATTTTGGCAAAAAGGTCTCTATACATAAAATGTTGAGAAGCCTAAAGTTCATCTAAGTAAAATATAAAAAATATATATTTTTGCTTGAAAACAAGCGATGTATCAGTTCGATCGTACCCCCATACTAGCCATTTTGAGACTTTCGGAAGAGTTAACGCTCTTAACTGTTTGGTTTCGAAGATAAAAATTTAAATTTTGAGTATCGCATAGAACTAACGTGCAGCCCCTATACGTTATGTTTAAAAAAAATATATAAAATTTTTTTTCAAAATGGCGGCTAATGTAAAAATTCAAAGTGTCATAACTTTGCTAAATGAAATCCTACTTAAAAATTTTTAATGCTAAAGGTGTTTGGAATTTTAATTTGCATATAAAAGCAATTTTTAATTATTTTTTTTTTTATAAAAACCGAGTCTTACCATATATTGACCGAGACCTCGAACGAGCTTTTATGCGACTCTGCATATAGTTAACGCTCGTATGAGGCTTCTATTCAAGAAATCGACTTGAATTTTTTATACAAAATAGAGCTTTCGACTATACTTACGATTCTATAAAAAAAAATTAAAAATTAAAAAATAAAAGTATTTTTTTTTCAAAACACGTTTAGTGTGATGAGTCGATCGACCCACCATACATACGCTCATAAGATTTTCAATATAGTTTAGGTCAGTGTGAGCTTATTTATACATATTTGAATTTCAATTTTTGTGACAGTATAGAATTCTTAAGCATCCTGTGTATGTTTGTTAGCAAAATCCATTTTGTCAATTTTTTGCAAAATGACGACAAGTATTAAAATTCAATCACTTATAACTCAGTAGTGTTGAATTTTGGCAAAAAGGTCTCTATACATGAAATGTTGAGAAGCCTAATGTTCATCTAAGTAAAATATAAAAAATATATATTTTTGCTTGAAAACAAGCGATGTATCAGTTCGATCGTACCCCCATACTAGCCATTTTGAGACTTTCGGAAGAGTTAACGCTCTTAACTGTTTGGTTTCGAAATTAAAAATTTAAATTTTGAGTATCGCATAGAACTAACGTGCAGCCCCTATACGTTATGTTTAAAAAAAATATATAAATTTTTTTTTCAAAATGGCGGCTAATGTAAAAATTCAAAGTGTCATAACTTTGCTAAATGAAATCCAACTAAAAAATGTTTAATGCAAAAAGTGTTTGGAATTTTAATTTGCATATAAAAGCAATTTTTAATTTTTTTTTTTTTAATAAAAACCGAGTCTTACCATATATTGACCGAGACCTCGAACGAGCTTTTATGCGACTCTGCATATAGTTAACGCTCGTATGAGGCTTCTATTCAAGAAATCGACTTGAATTTTTTATACAAAATAGAGCTTTCGACTATACTTACGATACTATAAAAAAAAATTAAAAATTAAAAAATAAAAGTATTTTTTTTTCAAAACACGTTTAGTGTGATGAGTCGATCGACCCACCATACATACGCTCATAAGATTTTCAATATAGTTTAGGTCAGTGTGAGCTTATTTATACATATTTGAATTTCAATTTTTGTGACAGTATAGAATTCTTAAGCATCCTGTGTATGTTTGTTAGCAAAATCCATTTTGTCAATTTTTTGCAAAATGACGACAAGTATTAAAATTCAATCACTTATAACTCAGTAGTGTTGAATTTTGGCAAAAAGGTCTCTATACATGAAATGTTGAGAAGTCTAAAGTTCATCTAAGTAAAATATAAAAAATATATATTTTTGCTTGAAAACAAGCGATGTATCAGTTCGATCGTACCCCCATACTAGCCATTTTGAGACTTTCGGAAGAGTTAACGCTCTTAACTGTTTGGTTTCGAAGATAAAAATTTAAATTTTGAGTATCGCATAGAACTAACGTGCAGCCCCTATACGTTATGTTTAAAAAAAATATATAAAATTTTTTTTCAAAATGGCGGCTAATGTAAAAATTCAAAGTGTCATAACTTTGCTAAATGAAATCCTACTAAAAAATGTTTAATGCAAAAAGTGTTTGGAATTTTAATTTGCATATAAAAGCAATTTTTAATTTTTTTTTTTTTAATAAAAACCGAGTCTTACCATATATTGACCGAGACCTCGAACGAGCTTTTATGCGACTCTGCATATAGTTAACGCTCGTATGAGGCTTCTATTCAAGAAATCGACTTGAATTTTTTATACAAAATAGAGCTTTCGACTATACTTACGATACTATAAAAAAAAATTAATAATTAAAAAATAAAAGTATTTTTTTTTCAAAACACGTTTAGTGTGATGAGTCGATCGACCCACCATACATACGCTCATAAGATTTTCAATATAGTTTAGGTCAGTGTGAGCTTATTTATACATATTTGAATTTCAATTTTTGTGACAGTATAGAATTCTTAAGCATCCTGTGTATGTTTGTTAGCAAAATCCATTTTGTCAATTTTTTGCAAAATGACGACAAGTATTAAAATTCAATCACTTATAACTCAGTAGTGTTGAATTTAGGCAACAAGGTCTCTATACATGAAATGTTGAGAAGCCTAAAGTTCATCTAAGTAAAATATAAAAAATATATATTTTTGCTTGAAAACAAGCGATGTATCAGTTCGATCGTACCCCCATACTAGCCATTTTGAGACTTTCAGAAGAGTTAACGCTCTTAACTGTTTGGTTTCGAAGATAAAAATTTAAATTTTGAGTATTGCATAGAACTAACGTGCAGCCCCTATACGTTATGTTTAAAAAAAATATATAAAATTTTTTTTTAAAATGGCGGCTAATGTAAAAATTCAAAGTGTCATAACTTTGCTAAATGAAATCCTACTAAAAAATGTTTGATGCAAAAAGTGTTTGGAATTTTAATTTGCATATAAAAGCAATTTTTAATTATTTTTTTTAATAAAAACCGAGTCTTACCATATATTGACCGAGACCTCGAACGAGCTTTTATGCGACTCTGCATATAGTTAACGCTCGTATGAGGCTTCTATTCAAGAAATCGACTTGAATTTTTTATACAAAATAGAGCTTTCGACTATACTTACGATACTATAAAAAAAAATTAAAAATTAAAAAATAAAAGTATTTTTTTTTCAAAACACGTTTAGTGTGATGAGTCGATCGACCCACCATACATACGCTCATAAGATTTTCAATATAGTTTAGGTCAGTGTGAGCTTATTTATACATATTTGAATTTCAATTTTTGTGACAGTATAGAATTCTTAAGCATCCTGTGTATGTTTGTTAGCAAAATCCATTTTGTCAATTTTTTGCAAAATGACGACAAGTATTAAAATTCAATCACTTATAACTCAGTAGTGTTGAATTTTGGCAAAAAGGTCTCTATACATAAAATGTTGAGAAGCCTAAAGTTCATCTAAGTAAAATATAAAAAATATATATTTTTGCTTGAAAACAAGCGATGTATCAGTTCGATCGTACCCCCATACTAGCCATTTTGAGACTTTCGGAAGAGTTAACGCTCTTAACTGTTTGGTTTCGAAGATAAAAATTTAAATTTTGAGTATCGCATAGAACTAACGTGCAGCCCCTATACGTTATGTTTAAAAAAAATATATAAAATTTTTTTTCAAAATGGCGGCTAATGTAAAAATTCAAAGTGTCATAACTTTGCTAAATGAAATCCTACTTAAAAATTTTTAATGCTAAAAGTGTTTGGAATTTTAATTTGCATATAAAAGCAATTTTTAATTATTTTTTTTTTTATAAAAACCGAGTCTTACCATATATTGACCGAGACCTCGAACGAGCTTTTATGCGACTCTGCATATAGTTAACGCTCGTATGAGGCTTCTATTCAAGAAATCGACTTGAATTTTTTATACAAAATAGAGCTTTCGACTATACTTACGATTCTATAAAAAAAAATTAAAAATTAAAAAATAAAAGTATTTTTTTTTCAAAACACGTTTAGTGTGATGAGTCGATCGACCCACCATACATACGCTCATAAGATTTTCAATATAGTTTAGGTCAGTGTGAGCTTATTTATACATATTTGAATTTCAATTTTTGTGACAGTATAGAATTCTTAAGCATCCTGTGTATGTTTGTTAGCAAAATCCATTTTGTCAATTTTTTGCAAAATGACGACAAGTATTAAAATTCAATCACTTATAACTCAGTAGTGTTGAATTTTGGCAAAAAGGTCTCTATACATGAAATGTTGAGAAGCCTAATGTTCATCTAAGTAAAATATAAAAAATATATATTTTTGCTTGAAAACAAGCGATGTATCAGTTCGATCGTACCCCCATACTAGCCATTTTGAGACTTTCGGAAGAGTTAACGCTCTTAACTGTTTGGTTTCGAAATTAAAAATTTAAATTTTGAGTATCGCATAGAACTAACGTGCAGCCCCTATACGTTATGTTTAAAAAAAATATATAAATTTTTTTTTCAAAATGGCGGCTAATGTAAAAATTCAAAGTGTCATAACTTTGCTAAATGAAATCCAACTAAAAAATGTTTAATGCAAAAAGTGTTTGGAATTTTAATTTGCATATAAAAGCAATTTTTAATTTTTTTTTTTTTAATAAAAACCGAGTCTTACCATATATTGACCGAGACCTCGAACGAGCTTTTATGCGACTCTGCATATAGTTAACGCTCGTATGAGGCTTCTATTCAAGAAATCGACTTGAATTTTTTATACAAAATAGAGCTTTCGACTATACTTACGATACTATAAAAAAAAATTAAAAATTAAAAAATAAAAGTATTTTTTTTTCAAAACACGTTTAGTGTGATGAGTCGATCGACCCACCATACATACGCTCATAAGATTTTTAATATAGTTTAGGTCAGTGTGAGCTTATTTATACATATTTGAATTTCAATTTTTGTGACAGTATAGAATTCTTAAGCATCCTGTGTATGTTTGTTAGCAAAATCCATTTTGTCAATTTTTTGCAAAATGACGACAAGTATTAAAATTCAATCACTTATAACTCAGTAGTGTTGAATTTTGGCAAAAAGGTCTCTATACATGAAATGTTGAGAAGTCTAAAGTTCATCTAAGTAAAATATAAAAAATATATATTTTTGCTTGAAAACAAGCGATGTATCAGTTCGATCGTACCCCCATACTAGCCATTTTGAGACTTTCGGAAGAGTTAACGCTCTTAACTGTTTGGTTTCGAAGATAAAAATTTAAATTTTGAGTATCGCATAGAACTAACGTGCAGCCCCTATACGTTATGTTTAAAAAAAATATATAAAATTTTTTTTCAAAATGGCGGCTAATGTAAAAATTCAAAGTGTCATAACTTTGCTAAATGAAATCCTACTAAAAAATGTTTAATGCAAAAAGTGTTTGGAATTTTAATTTGCATATAAAAGCAATTTTTAATTTTTTTTTTTTTAATAAAAACCGAGTCTTACCATATATTGACCGAGACCTCGAACGAGCTTTTATGCGACTCTGCATATAGTTAACGCTCGTATGAGGCTTCTATTCAAGAAATCGACTTGAATTTTTTATACAAAATAGAGCTTTCGACTATACTTACGATACTATAAAAAAAAATTAAAAATTAAAAAATAAAAGTATTTTTTTTTCAAAACACGTTTAGTGTGATGAGTCGATCGACCCACCATACATACGCTCATAAGATTTTCAATATAGTTTAGGTCAGTGTGAGCTTATTTATACATATTTGAATTTCAATTTTTGTGACAGTATAGAATTCTTAAGCATCCTGTGTATGTTTGTTAGCAAAATCCATTTTGTCAATTTTTTGCAAAATGACGACAAGTATTAAAATTCAATCACTTATAACTCAGTAGTGTTGAATTTAGGCAACAAGGTCTCTATACATGAAATGTTGAGAAGCCTAAAGTTCATCTAAGTAAAATATAAAAAATATATATTTTTGCTTGAAAACAAGCGATGTATCAGTTCGATCGTACCCCCATACTAGCCATTTTGAGACTTTCAGAAGAGTTAACGCTCTTAACTGTTTGGTTTCGAAGATAAAAATTTAAATTTTGAGTATTGCATAGAACTAACGTGCAGCCCCTATACGTTATGTTTAAAAAAAATATATAAAATTTTTTTTTAAAATGGCGGCTAATGTAAAAATTCAAAGTGTCATAACTTTGCTAAATGAAATCCTACTAAAAAATGTTTGATGCAAAAAGTGTTTGGAATTTTAATTTGCATATAAAAGCAATTTTTAATTATTTTTTTTAATAAAAACCGAGTCTTACCATATATTGACCGAGACCTCGAACGAGCTTTTATGCGACTCTGCATATAGTTAACGCTCGTATGAGGCTTCTATTCAAGAAATCGACTTGAATTTTTTATACAAAATAGAGCTTTCGACTATACTTACGATACTATAAAAAAAAATTAAAAATTAAAAAATAAAAGTATTTTTTTTTCAAAACACGTTTAGTGTGATGAGTCGATCGACCCACCATACATACGCTCATAAGATTTTCAATATAGTTTAGGTCAGTGTGAGCTTATTTATACATATTTGAATTTCAATTTTTGTGACAGTATAGAATTCTTAAGCATCCTGTGTATGTTTGTTAGCAAAATCCATTTTGTCAATTTTTTGCAAAATGACGACAAGTATTAAAATTCAATCACTTATAACTCAGTAGTGTTGAATTTTGGCAAAAAGGTCTCTATACATGAAATGTTGAGAAGCCTAAAGTTCATCTAAGTAAAATATAAAAAATATATATTTTTGCTTGAAAACAAGCGATGTATCAGTTCGATCGTACCCCCATACTAGCCATTTTGAGACTTTCGGAAGAGTTAACGCTCTTAACTGTTTGGTTTCTAAGATAAAAATTTAATTTTTGAGTATCGCATAGAAATAACGTGCAGCCCCTATACGTTATGTTTAAAAAAAATATATAATTTTTTTTTTCAAAATGGCGGCTAATGTAAAAATTCAAAGTGTCATAACTTTGCTGAATGAAATCCTACTAAAAAATGTTTAATGCAAAAAGTGTTTGGAATTTTAATTTGCATATAAAAGCAATTTTTAATTATTTTTTTTTTAATAAAAACCGAGTCTTACCATATATTGACCGAGACCTCGAACGAGCTTTTATGCGACTCTGCATATAGTTAACGCTCGTATGAGGCTTCTATTCAAGAAATCGACTTGAATTTTTTATACAAAATAGAGCTTTCGACTATACTTACGATACTATAAAAAAAAATTAAAAATTAAAAAATAAAAGTATTTTTTTTTCAAAACACGTTTAGTGTGATGAGTCGATCGACCCACCATACATACGCTCATAAGATTTTCAATATAGTTTAGGTCAGTGTGAGCTTATTTATACATATTTGAATTTCAATTTTTGTGACAGTATAGAATTCTTCAGCATCCTGTGTATGTTTGTTAGCAAAATCCATTTTGTCAATTTTTTGCAAAATGACGACAAGTATTAAAATTCAATCACTTATAACTCAGTAGTGTTGAATTTTGGCAAAAAGGTCTCTATACATGAAATGTTGAGAAGCCTTAAGTTCATCTAAGTAAAATATAAAAAATATATATTTTAGCTTGAAAACAAGCGATGTATCAGTTCGATCGTACCCCCATACTAGCCATTTTGAGACTTTCGGAAGAGTTAACGCTCTTAACTGTTTGGTTTCGAAGATAAAAATTTAAATTTTGAGTATCGCATAGAACTAACGTGCAGCCCCTATACGTTATGTTTAAAAAAAATATATAAAATTTTTTTTCAAAATGGCGGCTAATGTAAAAATTCAAAGTGTCATAACTTTGCTAAATGAAATCCTACTAAAAAATGTTTAATGCAAAAAGTGTTTGGAATTTTAATTTGCATATAAAAGCAATTTTTAATTATTTTTTTTTTAATAAAAACCGAGTCTTACCATATATTGACCGAGACCTCGAACGAGCTTTTATGCGACTCTGCATATAGTTAACGCTCGTATGAGGCTTCTATTCAAGAAATCGACTTGAATTTTTTATACAAAATAGAGCTTTCGACTATACTTACGATACTATAAAAAAAAATTAAAAATTAAAAAATAAAAGTATTTTTTTTTCAAAACACGTTTAGTGTGATGAGTCGATCGACCCACCATACATACGCTCATAAGATTTTCAATATAGTTTAGGTCAGTGTGAGCTTATTTATACATATTTGAATTTCAATTTTTGTGACAGTATAGAATTCTTAAGCATCCTGTGTATGTTTGTTAGCAAAATCCATTTTGTCAATTTTTTGCAAAATGACGACAAGTATTAAAATTCAATCACTTATAACTCAGTAGTGTTGAATTTTGGCAAAAAGGTCTCTATACATGAAATGTTGAGAAGCCTAAAGTTCATCTAAGTAAAATATAAAAAATATATATTTTTGCTTGAAAACAAGCGATGTATCAGTTCGATCGTACCCCCATACTAGCCATTTTGAGACTTTCGGAAGAGTTAACGCTCTTAACTGTTTGGTTTCGAAGATAAAAATTTAAATTTTAAGTATCGCATAGAACTAACGTGCAGCCCCTATACGTTATGTTTAAAAAAAATATATAATTTTTTTTTTCAAAATGGCGGCTAATGTAAAAATTCAAAGTGTCATAACTTTGCTAAATGAAATCCTACTAAAAAATGTTTAATGCAAAAAGTGTTTGGAATTTTAATTTGCATATAAAAGCAATTTTTAATTATTTTTTTTTTAATAAAAACCGAGTCTTACCATATATTGACCGAGACCTCGAACGAGCTTTTATGCGACTCTGCATATAGTTAACGCTCGTATGAGGCTTCTATTCAAGAAATCGACTTGAATATTTTATACAAAATAGAGCTTTCGACTATACTTACGATACTATAAAAAAAAATTAAAAATTAAAAAATAAAAGTATTTTTTTTTCAAAACACGTTTAGTGTGATGAGTCGATCGACCCACCATACATACGCTCATAAGATTTTCAATATAGTTTAGGTCAGTGTGAGCTTATTTATACATATTTGAATTTCAATTTTTGTGACAGTATAGAATTCTTCAGCATCCTGTGTATGTTTGTTAGCAAAATCCATTTTGTCAATTTTTTGCAAAATGACGACAAGTATTAAAATTCAATCACTTATAACTCAGTAGTGTTGAATTTTGGCAAAAAGGTCTCTATACATGAAATGTTGAGAAGCCTTAAGTTCATCTAAGTAAAATATAAAAAATATATATTTTAGCTTGAAAACAAGCGATGTATCAGTTCGATCGTACCCCCATACTAGCCATTTTGAGACTTTCGGAAGAGTTAACGCTCTTAACTGTTTGGTTTCGAAGATAAAAATTTAAATTTTGAGTATCGCATAGAACTAACGTGCAGCCCCTATACGTTATGTTTAAAAAAAATATATAAAATTTTTTTTCAAAATGGCGGCTAATGTAAAAATTCAAAGTGTCATAACTTTGCTAAATGAAATCCTACTAAAAAATGTTTAATGCAAAAAGTGTTTGGAATTTTAATTTGCATATAAAAGCAATTTTTAATTATTTTTTTTTTAATAAAAACCGAGTCTTACCATATATTGACCGAGACCTCGAACGAGCTTTTATGCGACTCTGCATATAGTTAACGCTCGTATGAGGCTTCTATTCAAGAAATCGACTTGAATTTTTTATACAAAATAGAGCTTTCGACTATACTTACGATACTATAAAAAAAAATTAAAAATTAAAAAATAAAAGTATTTTTTTTTCAAAACACGTTTAGTGTGATGAGTCGATCGACCCACCATACATACGCTCATAAGATTTTCAATATAGTTTAGGTCAGTGTGAGCTTATTTATACATATTTGAATTTCAATTTTTGTGACAGTATAGAATTCTTAAGCATCCTGTGTATGTTTGTTAGCAAAATCCATTTTGTCAATTTTTTGCAAAATGACGACAAGTATTAAAATTCAATCACTTATAACTCAGTAGTGTTGAATTTTGGCAAAAAGGTCTCTATACATGAAATGTTGAGAAGCCTAAAGTTCATCTAAGTAAAATATAAAAAATATATATTTTTGCTTGAAAACAAGCGATGTATCAGTTCGATCGTACCCCCATACTAGCCATTTTGAGACTTTCGGAAGAGTTAACGCTCTTAACTGTTTGGTTTCGAAGATAAAAATTTAAATTTTAAGTATCGCATAGAACTAACGTGCAGCCCCTATACGTTATGTTTAAAAAAAATATATAATTTTTTTTTTCAAAATGGCGGCTAATGTAAAAATTCAAAGTGTCATAACTTTGCTAAATGAAATCCTACTAAAAAATGTTTAATGCAAAAAGTGTTTGGAATTTAAATTTGCATATAAAAGCAATTTTTAATTATTTTTTTTTTAATAAAAACCGAGTCTTACCATATATTGACCGAGACCTCGAACGAGCTTTTATGCGACTCTGCATATAGTTAACGCTCGTATGAGGCTTCTATTCAAGAAATCGACTTGAATTTTTTATACAAAATAGAGCTTTCGACTATACTTACGATACTATAAAAAAAAATTAAAAATTAAAAAATAAAAGTATTTTTTTTTCAAAACACGTTTAGTGTGATGAGTCGATCGACCCACCATACATACGCTCATAAGATTTTCAATATAGTTTAGGTCAGTGTGAGCTTATTTATACATATTTGAATTTCAATTTTTGTGACAGTATAGAATTCTTAAGCATCCTGTGTATGTTTGTTAGCAAAATCCATTTTGTCAATTTTTTGCAAAATGACGACAAGTATTAAAATTCAATCACTTATAACTCAGTAGTGTTGAATTTTGGCAAAAAGGTCTCTATACATGAAATGTTGAGAAGTCTAAAGTTCATCTAAGTAAAATATAAAAAATATATATTTTTGCTTGAAAACAAGCGATGTATCAGTTCGATCGTACCCCCATACTAGCCATTTTGAGACTTTCGGAAGAGTTAACGCTCTTAACTGTTTGGTTTCGAAGATAAAAATTTAAATTTTGAGTATCGCATAGAACTAACGTGCAGCCCCTATACGTTATGTTTAAAAAAAATATATAAAATTTTTTTTCAAAATGGCGGCTAATGTAAAAATTCAAAGTGTCATAACTTTGCTAAATGAAATCCTACTAAAAAATGTTTAATGCAAAAAGTGTTTGGAATTTTAATTTGCATATAAAAGCAATTTTTAATTATTTTTTTTTTAATAAAAACCGAGTCTTACCATATATTGACCGAGACCTCGAACGAGCTTTTATGCGACTCTGCATATAGTTAACGCTCGTATGAGGCTTCTATTCAAGAAATCGACTTGAATTTTTTATACAAAATAGAGCTTTCGACTATACTTACGATACTATAAAAAAAAATTAAAAATTAAAAAATAAAAGTATTTTTTTTTCAAAACACGTTTAGTGTGATGAGTCGATCGACCCACCATACATACGCTCATAAGATTTTCAATATAGTTTAGGTCAGTGTGAGCTTATTTATACATATTTGAATTTCAATTTTTGTGACAGTATAGAATTCTTAAGCATCCTGTGTATGTTTGTTAGCAAAATCCATTTTGTCAATTTTTTGCAAAATGACGACAAGTATTAAAATTCAATCACTTATAACTCAGTAGTGTTGAATTTAGGCAACAAGGTCTCTATACATGAAATGTTGAGAAGCCTAAAGTTCATCTAAGTAAAATATAAAAAATATATATTTTTGCTTGAAAACAAGCGATGTATCAGTTCGATCGTACCCCCATACTAGCCATTTTGAGACTTTCAGAAGAGTTAACGCTCTTAACTGTTTGGTTTCGAAGATAAAAATTTAAATTTTGAGTATTGCATAGAACTAACGTGCAGCCCCTATACGTTATGTTTAAAAAAAATATATAAAATTTTTTTTTAAAATGGCGGCTAATGTAAAAATTCAAAGTGTCATAACTTTGCTAAATGAAATCCTACTAAAAAATGTTTGATGCAAAAAGTGTTTGGAATTTTAATTTGCATATAAAAGCAATTTTTAATTATTTTTTTTAATAAAAACCGAGTCTTACCATATATTGACCGAGACCTCGAACGAGCTTTTATGCGACTCTGCATATAGTTAACGCTCGTATGAGGCTTCTATTCAAGAAATCGACTTGAATTTTTTATACAAAATAGAGCTTTCGACTATACTTACGATACTATAAAAAAAAATTAAAAATTAAAAAATAAAAGTATTTTTTTTTCAAAACACGTTTAGTGTGATGAGTCGATCGACCCACCATACATACGCTCATAAGATTTTCAATATAGTTTAGGTCAGTGTGAGCTTATTTATACATATTTGAATTTCAATTTTTGTGACAGTATAGAATTCTTAAGCATCCTGTGTATGTTTGTTAGCAAAATCCATTTTGTCAATTTTTTGCAAAATGACGACAAGTATTAAAATTCAATCACTTATAACTCAGTAGTGTTGAATTTTGGCAAAAAGGTCTCTATACATGAAATGTTGAGAAGCCTAAAGTTCATCTAAGTAAAATATAAAAAATATATATTTTTGCTTGAAAACAAGCGATGTATCAGTTCGATCGTACCCCCATACTAGCCATTTTGAGACTTTCGGAAGAGTTAACGCTCTTAACTGTTTGGTTTCTAAGATAAAAATTTAATTTTTGAGTATCGCATAGAACTAACGTGCAGCCCCTATACGTTATGTTTAAAAAAAATATATAATTTTTTTTTTCAAAATGGCGGCTAATGTAAAAATTCAAAGTGTCATAACTTTGCTGAATGAAATCCTACTAAAAAATGTTTAATGCAAAAAGTGTTTGGAATTTTAATTTGCATATAAAAGCAATTTTTAATTATTTTTTTTTTAATAAAAACCGAGTCTTACCATATATTGACCGAGACCTCGAACGAGCTTTTATGCGACTCTGCATATAGTTAACGCTCGTATGAGGCTTCTATTCAAGAAATCGACTTGAATTTTTTATACAAAATAGAGCTTTCGACTATACTTACGATACTATAAAAAAAAATTAAAAATTAAAAAATAAAAGTATTTTTTTTTCAAAACACGTTTAGTGTGATGAGTCGATCGACCCACCATACATACGCTCATTAGATTTTCAATATAGTTTAGGTCAGTGTGAGCTTATTTATACATATTTGAATTTCAATTTTTGTGACAGTATAGAATTCTTCAGCATCCTGTGTATGTTTGTTAGCAAAATCCATTTTGTCAATTTTTTGCAAAATGACGACAAGTATTAAAATTCAATCACTTATAACTCAGTAGTGTTGAATTTTGGCAAAAAGGTCTCTATACATAAAATGTTGAGAAGCCTAAAGTTCATCTAAGTAAAATATAAAAAATATATATTTTTGCTTGAAAACAAGCGATGTATCAGTTCGATCGTACCCCCATACTAGCCATTTTGAGACTTTCGGAAGAGTTAACGCTCTTAACTGTTTGGTTTCGAAGATAAAAATTTAAATTTTGAGTATCGCATAGAACTAACGTGCAGCCCCTATACGTTATGTTTAAAAAAAATATATAATTTTTTTTTTCAAAATGGCGGCTAATGTAAAAATTCAAAGTGTCATAACTTTGCTGAATGAAATCCTACCAAAAAATGTTAATTGCAAAAAGTGTTTGGAATTTTAATTTGCATATAAAAGCAATTTTTAATTATTTTTTTTTTAATAAAAACCGAGTCTTACCATATATTGACCGAGACCTCGAACGAGCTTTTATGCGACTCTGCATATAGTTAACGCTCGTATGAGGCTTCTATTCAAGAAATCGACTTGAATTTTTTATACAAAATAGAGCTTTCGACTATACTTACGATACTATAAAAAAAAATTAAAAATTAAAAAATAAAAGTATTTTTTTTTCAAAACACGTTTAGTGTGATGAGTCGATCGACCCACCATACATACGCTCATAAGATTTTCAATATAGTTTAGGTCAGTGTGAGCTTATTTATACATATTTGAATTTCAATTTTTGTGACAGTATAGAATTCTTAAGCATCCTGTGTATGTTTGTTAGCAAAATCCATTTTGTCAATTTTTTGCAAAATGACGACAAGTATTAAAATTCAATCACTTATAACTCAGTAGTGTTGAATTTTGGCAAAAAGGTCTCTATACATGAAATGTTGAGAAGCCTAAAGTTCATCTAAGTAAAATATAAAAAATATATATTTTTGCTTGAAAACAAGCGATGTATCAGTTCGATCGTACCCCCATACTAGCCATTTTGAGACTTTCGGAAGAGTTAACGCTCTTAACTGTTTGGTTTCGAAGATAAAAATTTAAATTTTAAGTATCGCATAGAACTAACGTGCAGCCCCTATACGTTATGTTTAAAAAAAATATATAATTTTTTTTTTCAAAATGGCGGCTAATGTAAAAATTCAAAGTGTCATAACTTTGCTAAATGAAATCCTACTAAAAAATGTTTAATGCAAAAAGTGTTTGGAATTTTAATTTGCATATAAAAGCAATTTTTAATTATTTTTTTTTTAATAAAAACCGAGTCTTACCATATATTGACCGAGACCTCGAACGAGCTTTTATGCGACTCTGCATATAGTTAACGCTCGTATGAGGCTTCTATTCAAGAAATCGACTTGAATTTTTTATACAAAATAGAGCTTTCGACTATACTTACGATACTATAAAAAAAAATTAAAAATTAAAAAATAAAAGTATTTTTTTTTCAAAACACGTTTAGTGTGATGAGTCGATCGACCCACCATACATACGCTCATAAGATTTTCAATATAGTTTAGGTCAGTGTGAGCTTATTTATACATATTTGAATTTCAATTTTTGTGACAGTATAGAATTCTTCAGCATCCTGTGTATGTTTGTTAGCAAAATCCATTTTGTCAATTTTTTGCAAAATGACGACAAGTATTAAAATTCAATCACTTATAACTCAGTAGTGTTGAATTTTGGCAAAAAGGTCTCTATACATGAAATGTTGAGAAGCCTTAAGTTCATCTAAGTAAAATATAAAAAATATATATTTTAGCTTGAAAACAAGCGATGTATCAGTTCGATCGTACCCCCATACTAGCCATTTTGAGACTTTCGGAAGAGTTAACGCTCTTAACTGTTTGGTTTCGAAGATAAAAATTTAAATTTTGGGTATCGCATAGAACTAACGTGCAGCCCCTATACGTTATGTTTAAAAAAAATATATAAAATTTTTTTTCAAAATGGCGGCTAATGTAAAAATTCAAAGTGTCATAACTTTGCTAAATGAAATCCTACTAAAAAATGTTTAATGCAAAAAGTGTTTGGAATTTTAATTTGCATATAAAAGCAATTTTTAATTATTTTTTTTTTAATAAAAACCGAGTCTTACCATATATTGACCGAGACCTCGAACGAGCTTTTATGCGACTCTGCATATAGTTAACGCTCGTATGAGGCTTCTATTCAAGAAATCGACTTGAATTTTTTATACAAAATAGAGCTTTCGACTATACTTACGATACTATAAAAAAAAATTAAAAATTAAAAAATAAAAGTATTTTTTTTTCAAAACACGTTTAGTGTGATGAGTCGATCGACCCACCATACATACGCTCATAAGATTTTCAATATAGTTTAGGTCAGTGTGAGCTTATTTATACATATTTGAATTTCAATTTTTGTGACAGTATAGAATTCTTAAGCATCCTGTGTATGTTTGTTAGCAAAATCCATTTTGTCAATTTTTTGCAAAATGACGACAAGTATTAAAATTCAATCACTTATAACTCAGTAGTGTTGAATTTTGGCAAAAAGGTCTCTATACATGAAATGTTGAGAAGCCTAAAGTTCATCTAAGTAAAATATAAAAAATATATATTTTTGCTTGAAAACAAGCGATGTATCAGTTCGATCGTACCCCCATACTAGCCATTTTGAGACTTTCGGAAGAGTTAACGCTCTTAACTGTTTGGTTTCGAAGATAAAAATTTAAATTTTAAGTATCGCATAGAACTAACGTGCAGCCCCTATACGTTATGTTTAAAAAAAATATATAATTTTTTTTTTCAAAATGGCGGCTAATGTAAAAATTCAAAGTGTCATAACTTTGCTAAATGAAATCCTACTAAAAAATGTTTAATGCAAAAAGTGTTTGGAATTTAAATTTGCATATAAAAGCAATTTTTAATTATTTTTTTTTTAATAAAAACCGAGTCTTACCATATATTGACCGAGACCTCGAACGAGCTTTTATGCGACTCTGCATATAGTTAACGCTCGTATGAGGCTTCTATTCAAGAAATCGACTTGAATTTTTTATACAAAATAGAGCTTTCGACTATACTTACGATACTATAAAAAAAAATTAAAAATTAAAAAATAAAAGTATTTTTTTTTCAAAACACGTTTAGTGTGATGAGTCGATCGACCCACCATACATACGCTCATAAGATTTTCAATATAGTTTAGGTCAGTGTGAGCTTATTTATACATATTTGAATTTCAATTTTTGTGACAGTATAGAATTCTTAAGCATCCTGTGTATGTTTGTTAGCAAAATCCATTTTGTCAATTTTTTGCAAAATGACGACAAGTATTAAAATTCAATCACTTATAACTCAGTAGTGTTGAATTTTGGCAAAAAGGTCTCTATACATGAAATGTTGAGAAGTCTAAAGTTCATCTAAGTAAAATATAAAAAATATATATTTTTGCTTGAAAACAAGCGATGTATCAGTTCGATCGTACCCCCATACTAGCCATTTTGAGACTTTCGGAAGAGTTAACGCTCTTAACTGTTTGGTTTCGAAGATAAAAATTTAAATTTTGAGTATCGCATAGAACTAACGTGCAGCCCCTATACGTTATGTTTAAAAAAAATATATAAAATTTTTTTTCAAAATGGCGGCTAATGTAAAAATTCAAAGTGTCATAACTTTGCTAAATGAAATCCTACTAAAAAATGTTTAATGCAAAAAGTGTTTGGAATTTTAATTTGCATATAAAAGCAATTTTTAATTTTTTTTTTTTTAATAAAAACCGAGTCTTACCATATATTGACCGAGACCTCGAACGAGCTTTTATGCGACTCTGCATATAGTTAACGCTCGTATGAGGCTTCTATTCAAGAAATCGACTTGAATTTTTTATACAAAATAGAGCTTTCGACTATACTTACGATACTATAAAAAAAAATTAAAAATTAAAAAATAAAAGTATTTTTTTTTCAAAACACGTTTAGTGTGATGAGTCGATCGACCCACCATACATACGCTCATAAGATTTTCAATATAGTTTAGGTCAGTGTGAGCTTATTTATACATATTTGAATTTCAATTTTTGTGACAGTATAGAATTCTTAAGCATCCTGTGTATGTTTGTTAGCAAAATCCATTTTGTCAATTTTTTGCAAAATGACGACAAGTATTAAAATTCAATCACTTATAACTCAGTAGTGTTGAATTTAGGCAACAAGGTCTCTATACATGAAATGTTGAGAAGCCTAAAGTTCATCTAAGTAAAATATAAAAAATATATATTTTTGCTTGAAAACAAGCGATGTATCAGTTCGATCGTACCCCCATACTAGCCATTTTGAGACTTTCAGAAGAGTTAACGCTCTTAACTGTTTGGTTTCGAAGATAAAAATTTAAATTTTGAGTATTGCATAGAACTAACGTGCAGCCCCTATACGTTATGTTTAAAAAAAATATATAAAATTTTTTTTTAAAATGGCGGCTAATGTAAAAATTCAAAGTGTCATAACTTTGCTAAATGAAATCCTACTAAAAAATGTTTGATGCAAAAAGTGTTTGGAATTTTAATTTGCATATAAAAGCAATTTTTAATTATTTTTTTTAATAAAAACCGAGTCTTACCATATATTGACCGAGACCTCGAACGAGCTTTTATGCGACTCTGCATATAGTTAACGCTCGTATGAGGCTTCTATTCAAGAAATCGACTTGAATTTTTTATACAAAATAGAGCTTTCGACTATACTTACGATACTATAAAAAAAAATTAAAAATTAAAAAATAAAAGTATTTTTTTTTCAAAACACGTTTAGTGTGATGAGTCGATCGACCCACCATACATACGCTCATAAGATTTTCAATATAGTTTAGGTCAGTGTGAGCTTATTTATACATATTTGAATTTCAATTTTTGTGACAGTATAGAATTCTTAAGCATCCTGTGTATGTTTGTTAGCAAAATCCATTTTGTCAATTTTTTGCAAAATGACGACAAGTATTAAAATTCAATCACTTATAACTCAGTAGTGTTGAATTTTGGCAAAAAGGTCTCTATACATGAAATGTTGAGAAGCCTAAAGTTCATCTAAGTAAAATATAAAAAATATATATTTTTGCTTGAAAACAAGCGATGTATCAGTTCGATCGTACCCCCATACTAGCCATTTTGAGACTTTCGGAAGAGTTAACGCTCTTAACTGTTTGGTTTCTAAGATAAAAATTTAATTTTTGAGTATCGCATAGAACTAACGTGCAGCCCCTATACGTTATGTTTAAAAAAAATATATAATTTTTTTTTTCAAAATGGCGGCTAATGTAAAAATTCAAAGTGTCATAACTTTGCTGAATGAAATCCTACTAAAAAATGTTTAATGCAAAAAGTGTTTGGAATTTTAATTTGCATATAAAAGCAATTTTTAATTATTTTTTTTTTAATAAAAACCGAGTCTTACCATATATTGACCGAGACCTCGAACGAGCTTTTATGCGACTCTGCATATAGTTAACGCTCGTATGAGGCTTCTATTCAAGAAATCGACTTGAATTTTTTATACAAAATAGAGCTTTCGACTATACTTACGATACTATAAAAAAAAATTAAAAATTAAAAAATAAAAGTATTTTTTTTTCAAAACACGTTTAGTGTGATGAGTCGATCGACCCACCATACATACGCTCATAAGATTTTCAATATAGTTTAGGTCAGTGTGAGCTTATTTATACATATTTGAATTTCAATTTTTGTGACAGTATAGAATTCTTCAGCATCCTGTGTATGTTTGTTAGCAAAATCCATTTTGTCAATTTTTTGCAAAATGACGACAAGTATTAAAATTCAATCACTTATAACTCAGTAGTGTTGAATTTTGGCAAAAAGGTCTCTATACATAAAATGTTGAGAAGCCTAAAGTTCATCTAAGTAAAATATAAAAAATATATATTTTTGCTTGAAAACAAGCGATGTATCAGTTCGATCGTACCCCCATACTAGCCATTTTGAGACTTTCGGAAGAGTTAACGCTCTTAACTGTTTGGTTTCGAAGATAAAAATTTAAATTTTGAGTATCGCATAGAACTAACGTGCAGCCCCTATACGTTATGTTTAAAAAAAATATATAATTTTTTTTTTCAAAATGGCGGCTAATGTAAAAATTCAAAGTGTCATAACTTTGCTGAATGAAATCCTACTAAAAAATGTTAATTGCAAAAAGTGTTTGGAATTTTAATTTGCATATAAAAGCAATTTTTAATTATTTTTTTTTTAATAAAAACCGAGTCTTACCATATATTGACCGAGACCTCGAACGAGCTTTTATGCGACTCTGCATATAGTTAACGCTCGTATGAGGCTTCTATTCAAGAAATCGACTTGAATTTTTTATACAAAATAGAGCTTTCGACTATACTTACGATACTATAAAAAAAAATTAAAAATTAAAAAATAAAAGTATTTTTTTTTCAAAACACGTTTAGTGTGATGAGTCGATCGACCCACCATACATACGCTCATAAGATTTTCAATATAGTTTAGGTCAGTGTGAGCTTATTTATACATATTTGAATTTCAATTTTTGTGACATTATAGAATTCTTAAGCATCCTGTGTATGTTTGTTAGCAAAATCCATTTTGTCAATTTTTTGCAAAATGACGACAAGTATTAAAATTCAATCACTTATAACTCAGTAGTGTTGAATTTTGGCAAAAAGGTCTCTATACATGAAATGTTGAGAAGCCTAAAGTTCATCTAAGTAAAATATAAAAAATATATATTTTTGCTTGAAAACAAGCGATGTATCAGTTCGATCGTACCCCCATACTAGCCATTTTGAGACTTTCGGAAGAGTTAACGCTCTTAACTGTTTGGTTTCGAAGATAAAAATTTAAATTTCAAGTATCGCATAGAACTAACGTGCAGCCCCTATACGTTATGTTTAAAAAAAATATATAAAATTTTTTTTCAAAATGGCGGCTAATGTAAAAATTCAAAGTGTCATAACTTTGCTAAATAAAATCCTACTAAAAAATGTTTAATGAAAAAAGTGTTTGGAATTTTAATTTGCATATAAAAGCAATTTTTAATTATTTTTTTTTTCATAAAAACCGAGTCTTACCATATATTGACCGAGACCTCGAACGAGCTTTTATGCGACTCTGCATATAGTTAACGCTCGTATGAGGCTTCTATTCAAGAAATCGACTTGAATTTTTTATACAAAATAGAGCTTTCGACTATACTTACGATACTATATAAAAAAATTAAAAATTAAAAAATAAAAGTATTTTTTTTTCAAAACACGTTTAGTGTGATGAGTCGATCGACCCACCATACATACGCTCATAAGATTTTCAATATAGTTTAGGTCAGTGTGAGCTTATTTATACATATTTGAATTTCAATTTTTGTGACAGTATAGAATTCTTAAGCATCCTGTGTATGTTTGTTAGCAAAATCCATTTTGTCAATTTTTTGCAAAATGACGACAAGTATTAAAATTCAATCACTTATAACTCAGTAGTGTTGAATTTTGGCAAAAAGGTCTCTATACATGAAATGTTGAGAAGCCTAAAGTTCATCTAAGTAAAATATAAAAAATATATATTTTTGCTTGAAAACAAGCGATGTATCAGTTCGATCGTACCCCCATACTAGCCATTTTGAGACTTTCGGAAGAGTTAACGCTCTTAACTGTTTGGTTTCGAAGATAAAAATTTAAATTTTAAGTATCGCATAGAACTAACGTGCAGCCCCTATACGTTATGTTTAAAAAAAATATATAATTTTTTTTTTCAAAATGGCGGCTAATGTAAAAATTCAAAGTGTCATAACTTTGCTAAATGAAATCCTACTAAAAAATGTTTAATGCAAAAAGTGTTTGGAATTTTAATTTGCATATAAAAGCAATTTTTAATTATTTTTTTTTTAATAAAAACCGAGTCTTACCATATATTGACCGAGACCTCGAACGAGCTTTTATGCGACTCTGCATATAGTTAACGCTCGTATGAGGCTTCTATTCAAGAAATCGACTTGAATATTTTATACAAAATAGAGCTTTCGACTATACTTACGATACTATAAAAAAAAATTAAAAATTAAAAAATAAAAGTATTTTTTTTTCAAAACACGTTTAGTGTGATGAGTCGATCGACCCACCATACATACGCTCATAAGATTTTCAATATAGTTTAGGTCAGTGTGAGCTTATTTATACATATTTGAATTTCAATTTTTGTGACAGTATAGAATTCTTCAGCATCCTGTGTATGTTTGTTAGCAAAATCCATTTTGTCAATTTTTTGCAAAATGACGACAAGTATTAAAATTCAATCACTTATAACTCAGTAGTGTTGAATTTTGGCAAAAAGGTCTCTATACATGAAATGTTGAGAAGCCTTAAGTTCATCTAAGTAAAATATAAAAAATATATATTTTAGCTTGAAAACAAGCGATGTATCAGTTCGATCGTACCCCCATACTAGCCATTTTGAGACTTTCGGAAGAGTTAACGCTCTTAACTGTTTGGTTTCGAAGATAAAAATTTAAATTTTGAGTATCGCATAGAACTAACGTGCAGCCCCTATACGTTATGTTTAAAAAAAATATATAAAATTTTTTTTCAAAATGGCGGCTAATGTAAAAATTCAAAGTGTCATAACTTTGCTAAATGAAATCCTACTAAAAAATGTTTAATGCAAAAAGTGTTTGGAATTTTAATTTGCATATAAAAGCAATTTTTAATTATTTTTTTTTTAATAAAAACCGAGTCTTACCATATATTGACCGAGACCTCGAACGAGCTTTTATGCGACTCTGCATATAGTTAACGCTCGTATGAGGCTTCTATTCAAGAAATCGACTTGAATTTTTTATACAAAATAGAGCTTTCGACTATACTTACGATACTATAAAAAAAAATTAAAAATTAAAAAATAAAAGTATTTTTTTTTCAAAACACGTTTAGTGTGATGAGTCGATCGACCCACCATACATACGCTCATAAGATTTTCAATATAGTTTAGGTCAGTGTGAGCTTATTTATACATATTTGAATTTCAATTTTTGTGACAGTATAGAATTCTTAAGCATCCTGTGTATGTTTGTTAGCAAAATCCATTTTGTCAATTTTTTGCAAAATGACGACAAGTATTAAAATTCAATCACTTATAACTCAGTAGTGTTGAATTTTGGCAAAAAGGTCTCTATACATGAAATGTTGAGAAGCCTAAAGTTCATCTAAGTAAAATATAAAAAATATATATTTTTGCTTGAAAACAAGCGATGTATCAGTTCGATCGTACCCCCATACTAGCCATTTTGAGACTTTCGGAAGAGTTAACGCTCTTAACTGTTTGGTTTCGAAGATAAAAATTTAAATTTTAAGTATCGCATAGAACTAACGTGCAGCCCCTATACGTTATGTTTAAAAAAAATATATAATTTTTTTTTTCAAAATGGCGGCTAATGTAAAAATTCAAAGTGTCATAACTTTGCTAAATGAAATCCTACTAAAAAATGTTTAATGCAAAAAGTGTTTGGAATTTAAATTTGCATATAAAAGCAATTTTTAATTATTTTTTTTTTAATAAAAACCGAGTCTTACCATATATTGACCGAGACCTCGAACGAGCTTTTATGCGACTCTGCATATAGTTAACGCTCGTATGAGGCTTCTATTCAAGAAATCGACTTGAATTTTTTATACAAAATAGAGCTTTCGACTATACTTACGATACTATAAAAAAAAATTAAAAATTAAAAAATAAAAGTATTTTTTTTTCAAAACACGTTTAGTGTGATGAGTCGATCGACCCACCATACATACGCTCATAAGATTTTCAATATAGTTTAGGTCAGTGTGAGCTTATTTATACATATTTGAATTTCAATTTTTGTGACAGTATAGAATTCTTAAGCATCCTGTGTATGTTTGTTAGCAAAATCCATTTTGTCAATTTTTTGCAAAATGACGACAAGTATTAAAATTCAATCACTTATAACTCAGTAGTGTTGAATTTTGGCAAAAAGGTCTCTATACATGAAATGTTGAGAAGTCTAAAGTTCATCTAAGTAAAATATAAAAAATATATATTTTTGCTTGAAAACAAGCGATGTATCAGTTCGATCGTACCCCCATACTAGCCATTTTGAGACTTTCGGAAGAGTTAACGCTCTTAACTGTTTGGTTTCGAAGATAAAAATTTAAATTTTGAGTATCGCATAGAACTAACGTGCAGCCCCTATACGTTATGTTTAAAAAAAATATATAAAATTTTTTTTCAAAATGGCGGCTAATGTAAAAATTCAAAGTGTCATAACTTTGCTAAATGAAATCCTACTAAAAAATGTTTAATGCAAAAAGTGTTTGGAATTTTAATTTGCATATAAAAGCAATTTTTAATTTTTTTTTTTTGAATAAAAACCGAGTCTTACCATATATTGACCGAGACCTCGAACGAGCTTTTATGCGACTCTGCATATAGTTAACGCTCGTATGAGGCTTCTATTCAAGAAATCGACTTGAATTTTTTATACAAAATAGAGCTTTCGACTATACTTACGATACTATAAAAAAAAATTAAAAATTAAAAAATAAAAGTATTTTTTTTTCAAAACACGTTTAGTGTGATGAGTCGATCGACCCACCATACATACGCTCATAAGATTTTCAATATAGTTTAGGTCAGTGTGAGCTTATTTATACATATTTGAATTTCAATTTTTGTGACAGTATAGAATTCTTAAGCATCCTGTGTATGTTTGTTAGCAAAATCCATTTTGTCAATTTTTTGCAAAATGACGACAAGTATTAAAATTCAATCACTTATAACTCAGTAGTGTTGAATTTAGGCAACAAGGTCTCTATACATGAAATGTTGAGAAGCCTAAAGTTCATCTAAGTAAAATATAAAAAATATATATTTTTGCTTGAAAACAAGCGATGTATCAGTTCGATCGTACCCCCATACTAGCCATTTTGAGACTTTCAGAAGAGTTAACGCTCTTAACTGTTTGGTTTCGAAGATAAAAATTTAAATTTTGAGTATTGCATAGAACTAACGTGCAGCCCCTATACGTTATGTTTAAAAAAAATATATAAAATTTTTTTTTAAAATGGCGGCTAATGTAAAAATTCAAAGTGTCATAACTTTGCTAAATGAAATCCTACTAAAAAATGTTTGATGCAAAAAGTGTTTGGAATTTTAATTTGCATATAAAAGCAATTTTTAATTATTTTTTTTAATAAAAACCGAGTCTTACCATATATTGACCGAGACCTCGAACGAGCTTTTATGCGACTCTGCATATAGTTAACGCTCGTATGAGGCTTCTATTCAAGAAATCGACTTGAATTTTTTATACAAAATAGAGCTTTCGACTATACTTACGATACTATAAAAAAAAATTAAAAATTAAAAAATAAAAGTATTTTTTTTTCAAAACACGTTTAGTGTGATGAGTCGATCGACCCACCATACATACGCTCATAAGATTTTCAATATAGTTTAGGTCAGTGTGAGCTTATTTATACATATTTGAATTTCAATTTTTGTGACAGTATAGAATTCTTAAGCATCCTGTGTATGTTTGTTAGCAAAATCCATTTTGTCAATTTTTTGCAAAATGACGACAAGTATTAAAATTCAATCACTTATAACTCAGTAGTGTTGAATTTTGGCAAAAAGGTCTCTATACATGAAATGTTGAGAAGCCTAAAGTTCATCTAAGTAAAATATAAAAAATATATATTTTTGCTTGAAAACAAGCGATGTATCAGTTCGATCGTACCCCCATACTAGCCATTTTGAGACTTTCGGAAGAGTTAACGCTCTTAACTGTTTGGTTTCTAAGATAAAAATTTAATTTTTGAGTATCGCATAGAACTAACGTGCAGCCCCTATACGTTATGTTTAAAAAAAATATATAATTTTTTTTTTCAAAATGGCGGCTAATGTAAAAATTCAAAGTGTCATAACTTTGCTGAATGAAATCCTACTAAAAAATGTTTAATGCAAAAAGTGTTTGGAATTTTAATTTGCATATAAAAGCAATTTTTAATTATTTTTTTTTTAATAAAAACCGAGTCTTACCATATATTGACCGAGACCTCGAACGAGCTTTTATGCGACTCTGCATATAGTTAACGCTCGTATGAGGCTTCTATTCAAGAAATCGACTTGAATTTTTTATACAAAATAGAGCTTTCGACTATACTTACGATACTATAAAAAAAAATTAAAAATTAAAAAATAAAAGTATTTTTTTTTCAAAACACGTTTAGTGTGATGAGTCGATCGACCCACCATACATACGCTCATAAGATTTTCAATATAGTTTAGGTCAGTGTGAGCTTATTTATACATATTTGAATTTCAATTTTTGTGACAGTATAGAATTCTTCAGCATCCTGTGTATGTTTGTTAGCAAAATCCATTTTGTCAATTTTTTGCAAAATGACGACAAGTATTAAAATTCAATCACTTATAACTCAGTAGTGTTGAATTTTGGCAAAAAGGTCTCTATACATAAAATGTTGAGAAGCCTAAAGTTCATCTAAGTAAAATATAAAAAATATATATTTTTGCTTGAAAACAAGCGATGTATCAGTTCGATCGTACCCCCATACTAGCCATTTTGAGACTTTCGGAAGAGTTAACGCTCTTAACTGTTTGGTTTCGAAGATAAAAATTTAAATTTTGAGTATCGCATAGAACTAACGTGCAGCCCCTATACGTTATGTTTAAAAAAAATATATAATTTTTTTTTTCAAAATGGCGGCTAATGTAAAAATTCAAAGTGTCATAACTTTGCTGAATGAAATCCTACCAAAAAATGTTAATTGCAAAAAGTGTTTGGAATTTTAATTTGCATATAAAAGCAATTTTTAATTATTTTTTTTTTAATAAAAACCGAGTCTTACCATATATTGACCGAGACCTCGAACGAGCTTTTATGCGACTCTGCATATAGTTAACGCTCGTATGAGGCTTCTATTCAAGAAATCGACTTGAATTTTTTATACAAAATAGAGCTTTCGACTATACTTACGATACTATAAAAAAAAATTAAAAATTAAAAAATAAAAGTATTTTTTTTTCAAAACACGTTTAGTGTGATGAGTCGATCGACCCACCATACATACGCTCATAAGATTTTCAATATAGTTTAGGTCAGTGTGAGCTTATTTATACATATTTGAATTTCAATTTTTGTGACAGTATAGAATTCTTAAGCATCCTGTGTATGTTTGTTAGCAAAATCCATTTTGTCAATTTTTTGCAAAATGACGACAAGTATTAAAATTCAATCACTTATAACTCAGTAGTGTTGAATTTTGGCAAAAAGGTCTCTATACATGAAATGTTGAGAAGCCTAAAGTTCATCTAAGTAAAATATAAAAAATATATATTTTTGCTTGAAAACAAGCGATGTATCAGTTCGATCGTACCCCCATACTAGCCATTTTGAGACTTTCGGAAGAGTTAACGCTCTTAACTGTTTGGTTTCGAAGATAAAAATTTAAATTTTAAGTATCGCATAGAACTAACGTGCAGCCCCTATACGTTATGTTTAAAAAAAATATATAATTTTTTTTTTCAAAATGGCGGCTAATGTAAAAATTCAAAGTGTCATAACTTTGCTGAATGAAATCCTACTAAAAAATGTTTAATGCAAAAAGTGTTTGGAATTTTAATTTGCATATAAAAGCAATTTTTAATTATTTTTTTTTTAATAAAAACCGAGTCTTACCATATATTGACCGAGACCTCGAACGAGCTTTTATGCGACTCTGCATATAGTTAACGCTCGTATGAGGCTTCTATTCAAGAAATCGACTTGAATTTTTTATACAAAATAGAGCTTTCGACTATACTTACGATACTATAAAAAAAAATTAAAAATTAAAAAATAAAAGTATTTTTTTTTCAAAACACGTTTAGTGTGATGAGTCGATCGACCCACCATACATACGCTCATAAGATTTTCAATATAGTTTAGGTCAGTGTGAGCTTATTTATACATATTTGAATTTCAATTTTTGTGACAGTATAGAATTCTTCAGCATCCTGTGTATGTTTGTTAGCAAAATCCATTTTGTCAATTTTTTGCAAAATGACGACAAGTATTAAAATTCAATCACTTATAACTCAGTAGTGTTGAATTTTGGCAAAAAGGTCTCTATACATGAAATGTTGAGAAGCCTTAAGTTCATCTAAGTAAAATATAAAAAATATATATTTTAGCTTGAAAACAAGCGATGTATCAGTTCGATCGTACCCCCATACTAGCCATTTTGAGACTTTCGGAAGAGTTAACGCTCTTAACTGTTTGGTTTCGAAGATAAAAATTTAAATTTTGGGTATCGCATAGAACTAACGTGCAGCCCCTATACGTTATGTTTAAAAAAAATATATAAAATTTTTTTTCAAAATGGCGGCTAATGTAAAAATTCAAAGTGTCATAACTTTGCTAAATGAAATCCTACTAAAAAATGTTTAATGCAAAAAGTGTTTGGAATTTTAATTTGCATATAAAAGCAATTTTTAATTATTTTTTTTTTAATAAAAACCGAGTCTTACCATATATTGACCGAGACCTCGAACGAGCTTTTATGCGACTCTGCATATAGTTAACGCTCGTATGAGGCTTCTATTCAAGAAATCGACTTGAATTTTTTATACAAAATAGAGCTTTCGACTATACTTACGATACTATAAAAAAAAATTAAAAATTAAAAAATAAAAGTATTTTTTTTTCAAAACACGTTTAGTGTGATGAGTCGATCGACCCACCATACATACGCTCATAAGATTTTCAATATAGTTTAGGTCAGTGTGAGCTTATTTATACATATTTGAATTTCAATTTTTGTGACAGTATAGAATTCTTAAGCATCCTGTGTATGTTTGTTAGCAAAATCCATTTTGTCAATTTTTTGCAAAATGACGACAAGTATTAAAATTCAATCACTTATAACTCAGTAGTGTTGAATTTTGGCAAAAAGGTCTCTATACATGAAATGTTGAGAAGCCTAAAGTTCATCTAAGTAAAATATAAAAAATATATATTTTTGCTTGAAAACAAGCGATGTATCAGTTCGATCGTACCCCCATACTAGCCATTTTGAGACTTTCGGAAGAGTTAACGCTCTTAACTGTTTGGTTTCGAAGATAAAAATTTAAATTTTAAGTATCGCATAGAACTAACGTGCAGCCCCTATACGTTATGTTTAAAAAAAATATATAATTTTTTTTTTCAAAATGGCGGCTAATGTAAAAATTCAAAGTGTCATAACTTTGCTAAATGAAATCCTACTAAAAAATGTTTAATGCAAAAAGTGTTTGGAATTTAAATTTGCATATAAAAGCAATTTTTAATTATTTTTTTTTTAATAAAAACCGAGTCTTACCATATATTGACCGAGACCTCGAACGAGCTTTTATGCGACTCTGCATATAGTTAACGCTCGTATGAGGCTTCTATTCAAGAAATCGACTTGAATTTTTTATACAAAATAGAGCTTTCGACTATACTTACGATACTATAAAAAAAAATTAAAAATTAAAAAATAAAAGTATTTTTTTTTCAAAACACGTTTAGTGTGATGAGTCGATCGACCCACCATACATACGCTCATAAGATTTTCAATATAGTTTAGGTCAGTGTGAGCTTATTTATACATATTTGAATTTCAATTTTTGTGACAGTATAGAATTCTTAAGCATCCTGTGTATGTTTGTTAGCAAAATCCATTTTGTCAATTTTTTGCAAAATGACGACAAGTATTAAAATTCAATCACTTATAACTCAGTAGTGTTGAATTTTGGCAAAAAGGTCTCTATACATGAAATGTTGAGAAGTCTAAAGTTCATCTAAGTAAAATATAAAAAATATATATTTTTGCTTGAAAACAAGCGATGTATCAGTTCGATCGTACCCCCATACTAGCCATTTTGAGACTTTCGGAAGAGTTAACGCTCTTAACTGTTTGGTTTCGAAGATAAAAATTTAAATTTTGAGTATCGCATAGAACTAACGTGCAGCCCCTATACGTTATGTTTAAAAAAAATATATAATTTTTTTTTTCAAAATGGCGGCTAATGTAAAAATTCAAAGTGTCATAACTTTGCTGAATGAAATCCTACTAAAAAATGTTAATTGCAAAAAGTGTTTGGAATTTTAATTTGCATATAAAAGCAATTTTTAATTATTTTTTTTTTAATAAAAACCGAGTCTTACCATATATTGACCGAGACCTCGAACGAGCTTTTATGCGACTCTGCATATAGTTAACGCTCGTATGAGGCTTCTATTCAAGAAATCGACTTGAATTTTTTATACAAAATAGAGCTTTCGACTATACTTACGATACTATAAAAAAAAATTAAAAATTAAAAAATAAAAGTATTTTTTTTTCAAAACACGTTTAGTGTGATGAGTCGATCGACCCACCATACATACGCTCATAAGATTTTCAATATAGTTTAGGTCAGTGTGAGCTTATTTATACATATTTGAATTTCAATTTTTGTGACATTATAGAATTCTTAAGCATCCTGTGTATGTTTGTTAGCAAAATCCATTTTGTCAATTTTTTGCAAAATGACGACAAGTATTAAAATTCAATCACTTATAACTCAGTAGTGTTGAATTTTGGCAAAAAGGTCTCTATACATGAAATGTTGAGAAGCCTAAAGTTCATCTAAGTAAAATATAAAAAATATATATTTTTGCTTGAAAACAAGCGATGTATCAGTTCGATCGTACCCCCATACTAGCCATTTTGAGACTTTCGGAAGAGTTAACGCTCTTAACTGTTTGGTTTCGAAGATAAAAATTTAAATTTCAAGTATCGCATAGAACTAACGTGCAGCCCCTATACGTTATGTTTAAAAAAAATATATAAAATTTTTTTTCAAAATGGCGGCTAATGTAAAAATTCAAAGTGTCATAACTTTGCTAAATAAAATCCTACTAAAAAATGTTTAATGAAAAAAGTGTTTGGAATTTTAATTTGCATATAAAAGCAATTTTTAATTATTTTTTTTTTCATAAAAACCGAGTCTTACCATATATTGACCGAGACCTCGAACGAGCTTTTATGCGACTCTGCATATAGTTAACGCTCGTATGAGGCTTCTATTCAAGAAATCGACTTGAATTTTTTATACAAAATAGAGCTTTCGACTATACTTACGATACTATATAAAAAAATTAAAAATTAAAAAATAAAAGTATTTTTTTTTCAAAACACGTTTAGTGTGATGAGTCGATCGACCCACCATACATACGCTCATAAGATTTTCAATATAGTTTAGGTCAGTGTGAGCTTATTTATACATATTTGAATTTCAATTTTTGTGACAGTATAGAATTCTTAAGCATCCTGTGTATGTTTGTTAGCAAAATCCATTTTGTCAATTTTTTGCAAAATGACGACAAGTATTAAAATTCAATCACTTATAACTCAGTAGTGTTGAATTTTAACAAAAAGGTCTCTATACATGAAATGTTGAGAAGCCTAAAGTTCATCTAAGTAAAATATAAAAAATATATATTTTTGCTTGAAAACAAGCGATGTATCAGTTCGATCGTACCCCCATACTAGCCATTTTGAGACTTTCGGAAGAGTTAACGCTCTTAACTGTTTGGTTTCGAAGATTAAAATTTAAATTTTGAGTATCGCATAGAACTAACGTGCAGCCCCTATACGTTATGTTTAAAAAAAATATATAAAATTTTTTTTCAAAATGGCGGCTAATGTAAAAATTCAAAGTGTCATAACTTTGCTAAATCAAATCCTACTAAAAAATGTTTAATGCAAAAAGTGTTTGGAATTTTAATTTACATATAAAAGCAATTTTTAATTTTTTTTTTTTTAATAAAAACCGAGTCTTACCATATATTGACCGAGACCTCGAACGAGCTTTTATGCGACTCTGCATATAGTTAACGCTCGTATGAGGCTTCTATTCAAGAAATCGACTTGAATTTTTTATACAAAATAGAGCTTTCGACTATACTTACGATACTATAAAAAAAAATTAAAAATTAAAAAATAAAAGTATTTTTTTTTCAAAACACGTTTAGTGTGATGAGTCGATCGACCCACCATACATACGCTCATAAGATTTTCAATATAGTTTAGGTCAGTGTGAGCTTGTTTATACATATTTGAATTTCAATTTTTGTGACAGTATAGAATTCTTAAGCATCCTGTGTATGTTTGTTAGCAAAATCCATTTTGTCAATTTTTTGCAAAATGACGACAAGTATTAAAATTCAATCACTTATAACTCAGTAGTGTTGAATTTTGGCAAAAAGGTCTCTATACATGAAATGTTGAGAAGTCTAAAGTTCATCTAAGTAAAATATAAAAAATATATATTTTTGCTTGAAAACAAGCGATGTATCAGTTCGATCGTACCCCCATACTAGCCATTTTGAGACTTTCGGAAGAGTTAACGCTCTTAACTGTTTGGTTTCGAAGATAAAAATTTAAATTTTGAGTATCGCATAGAACTAACGTGCAACCCCTATACGTTATGTTTAAAAAAAATATATAAAATTTTTTTTCAAAATGGCGGCTAATGTAAAAATTCAAAGTGTCATAACTTTGCTAAATGAAATCCTACTAAAAAATGTTTAATGCAAAAAGTGTTTGGAATTTTAATTTGCATATAAAAGCAATTTTTAATTATTTTTTTTTTATAAAAACCGAGTCTTACCATATATTGACCGAGACCTCGAACGAGCTTTTATGCGACTCTGCATATAGTTAACGCTCGTATGAGGCTTCTATTCAAGAAATCGACTTGAATTTTTTATACAAAATAGAGCTTTCGACTATACTTACGATTCTATAAAAAAAAATTAAAAATTAAAAAATAAAAGTATTTTTTTTTCAAAACACGTTTAGTGTGATGAGTCGATCGACCCACCATACATACGCTCATAAGATTTTCAATATAGTTTAGGTCAGTGTGAGCTTATTTATACATATTTGAATTTCAATTTTTGTGACAGTATAGAATTCTTAAGCATCCTGTGTATGTTTGTTAGCAAAATCCATTTTGTCAATTTTTTGCAAAATGACGACAAGTATTAAAATTCAATCACTTATAACTCAGTAGTGTTGAATTTTGGCAAAAAGGTCTCTATACATGAAATGTTGAGAAGCCTTAAGTTCATCTAAGTAAAATATAAAAAATATATATTCTTGCTTGAAAACAAGCGATGTATCAGTTCGATCGTACCCCCATACTAGCCATTTTGAGACTTACGGAAGAGTTAACGCTCTTAACTGTTTGGTTTCGAAGATAAAAATTTAAATTTTGAGTATCGCATAGAACTAACGTGCAGCCCCTATACGTTATGTTTAAAAAAAATATATAAAATTTTTTTTCAAAATGGCGGCTAATGTAAAAATTCAAAGTGTCATAACTTTGCTAAATGAAATCCTACTAAAAAATGTTTAATGCAAAAAGTGTTTGGAATTTTAATTTGCATATAAAAGCAATTTTTAATTATTTTTTTTTTAATAAAAACCGAGTCTTACCATATATTGACCGAGACCTCGAACGAGCTTTTATGCGACTCTGCATATAGTTAACGCTCGTATGAGGCTTCTATTCAGGAAATCGACTTGAATTTTTTATACAAAATAGAGCTTTCGACTGTACTTACGATACTATAAAAAAAAATTAAAAATTAAAAAATAAAAGTATTTTTTTTTCAAAACACGTTTAGTGTGATGAGTCGATCGACCCACCATACATACGCTCATAAGATTTTCAATATAGTTTAGGTCAGTGTGAGCTTATTTATACATATTTGAATTTCAATTTTTGTGACAGTATAGAATTCTTAAGCATCCTGTGTATGTTTGTTAGCAAAATCCATTTTGTCAATTTTTTGCAAAATGACGACAAGTATTAAAATTCAATCACTTATAACTCAGTAGTGTTGAATTTTGGCAAAAAGGTCTCTATACATGAAATGTTGAGAAGCCTAAAGTTCATCTAAGTAAAATATAAAAAATATATATTTTTGCTTGAAAACAAGCGATGTATCAGTTCGATCGTACCCCCATACTAGCCATTTTGAGACTTTCGGAAGAGTTAACGCTCTTAACTGTTTGGTTTCGAAGATAAAAATTTAAATTTTGAGTATCGCATAGAACTAACGTGCAGCCCCTATACGTTATGTTTAAAAAAAATATATAATTTTTTTTTTCAAAATGGCGGCTAATGTAAAAATTCAAAGTGTCATAACTTTGCTGAATGAAATCCTACTAAAAAATGTTAATTGCAAAAAGTGTTTGGAATTTTAACTTGCATATAAAAGCAATTTTTAATTATTTTTTTTTTAATAAAAACCGAGTCTTACCATATATTGACCGAGACCTCGAACGAGCTTTTATGCGACTCTGCATATAGTTAACGCTCGTATGAGGCTTCTATTCAAGAAATCGACTTGAATTTTTTATACAAAATAGAGCTTTCGACTATACTTACGATACTATAAAAAAAAATTAAAAATTAAAAAATAAAAGTATTTTTTTTTCAAAACACGTTTAGTGTGATGAGTCGATCGACCCACCATACATACGCTCATAAGATTTTCAATATAGTTTAGGTCAGTGTGAGCTTATTTATACATATTTGAATTTCAATTTTTGTGACATTATAGAATTCTTAAGCATCCTGTGTATGTTTGTTAGCAAAATCCATTTTGTCAATTTTTTGCAAAATGACGACAAGTATTAAAATTCAATCACTTATAACTCAGTAGTGTTGAATTTTGGCAAAAAGGTCTCTATACATGAAATGTTGAGAAGCCTAAAGTTCATCTAAGTAAAATATAAAAAATATATATTTTTGCTTGAAAACAAGCGATGTATCAGTTCGATCGTACCCCCATACTAGCCATTTTGAGACTTTCGGAAGAGTTAACGCTCTTAACTGTTTGGTTTCGAAGATAAAAATTTAAATTTTGAGTATCGCATAGAACTAACGTGCAGCCCCTATACGTTATGTTTAAAAAAAATATATAAATTTTTTTTTCAAAATGGCGGCTAATGTAAAAATTCAAAGTGTCATAACTTTGCTAAATAAAATCCTACTAAAAAATATTTAATGCAAAAAGTGTTTGGAATTTTAATTTGCATATAAAAGCAATTTTCAATTATTTTTTTTTTAATAAAAACCGAGTCTTACCATATATTGACCGAGACCTCGAACGAGCTTTTATGCGACTCTGCATATAGTTAACGCTCGTATGAGGCTTCTATTTAAGAAATCGACTTGAATTTTTTATACAAAATAGAGCTTTCGACTATACTTACGATACTATAAAAAAAAATCAAAAATTAAAAAATAAAAGTATTTTTTTTTCAAAACACGTTTAGTGTGATGAGTCGTATCTATATATCCCATCATACATACGCTCATAAGATTTTCAATATAGTTTAGGTCAGTGTGAGCTTATTTATACATATTTGATTTTCAATTTTTGTGACAGTATAGAATTCTTAAGCATCCTGTGTATGTTTGTTAGCAAAATCCATTTTGTCAATTTTTTGCAAAATGACGACAAGTATTAAAATTCAATCACTTATAACTCAGTAGTGTTGAATTTTGGCAAAAAGGTCTCTATACATGAAATGTTGAGAAGCCTAAAGTTCATCTAAGTAAAATATAAAAAATATATATTTTTGCTTGAAAACAAGCGATGTATCAGTTCGATCGTACCCCCATACTAGCCATTTTGAGACTTTCGGAAGAGTTAACGCTCTTAACTGTTTGGTTTCGAAGATAAAAATTTAAATTTTGAGTATCGCATAGAACTAACGTGCAGCCCCTATACGTTATGTTTAAAAAAAATATATAAATTTTTTTTTCAAAATATCGGCTAATGTAAAAATTCAAAGTGTCATAACTTTGCTAAATAAAATCTTACTAAAAAATGTCTAATGCAAAAAGTGTTTGGAATTTTAATTTGCATATAAAAGCAATTTTTAATTATTTTTTTTTTAATAAAAACCGAGTCTTACCATATATTGACCGAGACCTCGAACGAGCTTTTATGCGACTCTGCATATAATTAACGCTCGTACGAGGTTTCTATTTAAGAAATCGACTTGAATTTTTAATACAAAATAGAGCTTTCGACTATACTTACGATACTATAAAAAAAAATTAATAATTAAAAAATAAAAGTATTTTTTTTTCAAAACACGTTTAGTGTGATGAGTCGATCGACCCACCATACATACGCTCATAAGATTTTCAATATAGTTTAGGTCAGTGTGAGCTTATTTATACATATTTGAATTTTAATTTTTGTGACAGTATAGAATTCTTAAGCATCCTGTGTATGTTTGTTAGCAAAATCCATTTTGTCAATTTTTTGCAAAATGGCGACAAGTATTAAAATTCAATCACTTATAACTCAGTAGTGTTGAATTTTGTCAAAAAGGTCTCTACACATGAAATGTTGAGAAGCCTAAAGTTCATCTAAGTAAAACATAAAAAATATATATTTTTGCTTGAAAACAAGCGATGTATCAGTTCGATCGTACCCCCATACTAGCCATTTTGAGACTTTCGGAAGAGTTAACGCTCTTAACTGTTTGGTTTCGAAGATAAAAATTTAAATTTTGAGTATCGCATAGAACTAACGTGCAGCCCCTATACGTTATGTTTAAAAAAAATATATAAATTTTTTTTTCAAAATGGCGGCTAATGTAAAAATTCAAAGGGTCATAACTTTGCTAAATGAAATCCTACTAAAAAATGTCTAATGCAAAAAGTGTTTGGAATTTTAATTTGCATATAAAAGCAATTTTTAATTATTTTTTTTTTAATAAAAACCGAGTCTTACCATATATTGACCGAGACCTCGAACGAGCTTTTATGCGACTCTGCATATAGTTAACGCTCGTACGAGGTTTCTATTTAAGAAATCGACTTGAATTTTTAATACAAAATAGAGCTTTCGACTATACGTACGATACTATAAAAAAAAATTAATAATTAAAAAATAAAAGTATTTTTTTTTCAAAACACGTTAAGTGTGATGAGTCGATCGACCCACCATACATACGCTCATAAGATTTTCAATATAGTTTAGGTCAGTGTGAGCTTATTTATACATATTTGAATTTTAATTTTTGTGACAGTATAGAATTCTTAAGCATCCTGTGTATGTTTGTTAGCAAAATCCATTTTGTCAATTTTTTGCAAAATGGCGACAAGTATTAAAATTCAATCACTTATAACTCAGTAGTGTTGAATTTTGTCAAAAAGGTCTCTATACATGAAATGTTGAGAAGCCTAAAGTTCATCTAAGTAAAATATAAAAAATATATATTTTTGCTTGAAAACAAGCGATGTATCAGTTCGATCGTACCCCCATACTAGCCATTTTGAGACTTTCGGAAGAGTTAACGCTCTTAACTGTTTGGTTTCGAAGATAAAAATTTAAAAGTTGAGTATCGCATAGAACTAACGTGCAGCCCCTATACGTTATGTTTAAAAAAAATATATAAATTTTTTTTTCAAAATGGCGGCTAATGTAAAAATTCAAAGTGTCATAACTTTGCTAAATGAAATCCTACTGAAAAATGTCTAATGCAAAAAGTGTTTGGAATTTTAATTTGCATATAAAAGCAATTTTTAATTATTTTTTTTTAATAAAAACCGAGTCTTACCATATATTGACCGAGACCTCGAACGAGCTTTTATGCGACTCTGCATATAGTTAACGCTAGTACGAGGTTTCTATTTAAGAAATCGACTTGAATTTTTAATACAAAATAGAGCTTTCGACTATACTTACGATACTATAAAAAAAAATTAAAAATTAAAAAATAAAAGTATTTTTTTTTCAAAACACGTTTAGTGTGATGAGTCGATCGACCCACCATACATACGCTCATAAGATTTTCAATATAGTTTAGGTCAGTGTGAGCTTATTTATACATATTTGAATTTTAATTTTTGTGACAGTATAGAATTCTTAAGCATCCTGTGTATGTTTGTTAGCAAAATCCATTTTGTCAATTTTTTGCAAAATGGCGACAAGTATTAAAATTCAATCACTTATAACTCAGTAGTGTTGAATTTTGTCAAAAAGGTCTCTATACATGAAATGTTGAGAAGCCTAAAGTTCATCTAAGTAAAATATAAAAAATATATATTTTTGCTTGAAAACAAGCGATGTATCAGTTCGATCGTACCCCCATACTAGCCATTTTGAGACTTTCGGAAGAGTTAACGCTCTTAACTGTTTGGTTTCGAAGATAAAAATTTAAATTTTGAGTATCGCATAGAACTAACGTGCAGCCCCTATACCTTATGTTTAAAAAAAATATATAAATTTTTTTTTCAAAATGGCGGCTAATGTAAAAATTCAAAGTGTCATAACTTTGCTAAATAAAATCCTACTGAAAAATGTCTAATGCAAAAAGTGTTTGGAATTTTAATTTGCATATAAAAGCAATTTTTAATTATTTTTTTTTTTTAAAAACCGAGTCTTACCATATATTGACCGAGACCTCGAACGAGCTTTTATGCGACTCTGCATATAGTTAACGCTCGTACGAGGTTTCTATTTAAGAAATCGACTTGAATTTTTAATACAAAATAGAGCTTTCGAATATACTAACGATACTATAAAAAAAAATTAAAAATTAAAAAATAAAAGTATTTTTTTTTCAAAACACGTTTAGTGTGATGAGTCGATCGACCCACCATACATACGCTCATAAGATTTTCAATATAGTTTAGGTCAGTGTGAGCTTATTTATACATATTTGAATTTTAATTTTTGTGACAGTATAGAATTCTTAAGCATCCTGTGTATGTTTGTTAGCAAAATCCATTTTGTCAATTTTTTGCAAAATGGCGACAAGTATTAAAATTCAATCACTTATAACTCAGTAGTGTTGAATTTTGTCAAAAAGGTCTCTATACATGAAATGTTGAGAAGCCTAAAGTTCATCTAAGTAAAATATAAAAAATATATATTTTTGCTTGAAAACAAGCGATGTATCAGTTCGATCGTACCCCCATACTAGCCATTTTGAGACTTTCGGAAGAGTTAACGCTCTTAACTGTTTGGTTTCGAAGATAAAAATTTAAATTTTGAGTATCGCATAGAACTAACGTGCAGCCCCTATACGTTATGTTTAAAAAAAATATATAAATTTTTTTTTCAAAATGGCGGCTAATGTAAAAATTCAAAGTGTCATAACTTTGCTAAATGAAATCCTACTGAAAAATGTCTAATGCAAAAAGTGTTTGGAATTTTAATTTGCATATAAAAGCAATTTTTAATTATTTTTTTTTTAATAAAAACCGAGTCTTACCATATATTGACCGAGACCTCGAACGAGCTTTTATGCGACTCTGCATATAGTTAACGCTAGTACGAGGTTTCTATTTAAGAAATCGACTTGAATTTTTAATACAAAATAGAGCTTTCGACTATACTTACGATACTATAAAAAAAAATTAAAAATTAAAAAATAAAAGTATTTTTTTTTCAAAACACGTTTAGTGTGATGAGTCGATCGACCCACCATACATACGCTCATAAGATTTTCAATATAGTTTAGGTCAGTGTAAGCTTATTTATACATATTTGAATTTTAATTTTTGTGACAGTATAGAATTCTTAAGCATCCTGTGTATGTTTGTTAGCAAAATCCATTTTGTCAATTTTTTGCAAAATGGCGACAAGTATTAAAATTCAATCACTTATAACTCAGTAGTGTTGAATTTTGTCAAAAAGGTCTCTATACATGAAATGTTGAGAAGCCTAAAGTTCATCTAAGTAAAATATAAAAAATATATATTTTTGCTTGAAAACAAGCGATGTATCAGTTCGATCGTACCCCCATACTAGCCATTTTGAGACTTTCGGAAGAGTTAACGCTCTTAACTGTTTGGTTTCGAAGATAAAAATTTAAAAGTTGAGTATCGCATAGAACTAACGTGCAGCCCCTATACGTTATGTTTAAAAAAAATATATAAATTTTTTTTTCAAAATGGCGGCTAATGTAAAAATTCAAAGTGTCATAACTTTGCTAAATGAAATCCTACTGAAAAATGTCTAATGCAAAAAGTGTTTGGAATTTTAATTTGCATATAAAAGCAATTTTTAATTATTTTTTTTTAATAAAAACCGAGTCTTACCATATATTGACCGAGACCTCGAACGAGCTTTTATGCGACTCTGCATATAGTTAACGCTAGTACGAGGTTTCTATTTAAGAAATCGACTTGAATTTTTAATACAAAATAGAGCTTTCGACTATACTTACGATACTATAAAAAAAAATTAAAAATTAAAAAATAAAAGTATTTTTTTTTCAAAACACGTTTAGTGTGATGAGTCGATCGACCCACCATACATACGCTCATAAGATTTTCAATATAGTTTAGGTCAGTGTGAGCTTATTTATACATATTTGAATTTTAATTTTTGTGACAGTATAGAATTCTTAAGCATCCTGTGTATGTTTGTTAGCAAAATCCATTTTGTCAATTTTTTGCAAAATGGCGACAAGTATTAAAATTCAATCACTTATAACTCAGTAGTGTTGAATTTTGTCAAAAAGGTCTCTATACATGAAATGTTGAGAAGCCTAAAGTTCATCTAAGTAAAATATAAAAAATATATATTTTTGCTTGAAAACAAGCGATGTATCAGTTCGATCGTACCCCCATACTAGCCATTTTGAGACTTTCGGAAGAGTTAACGCTCTTAACTGTTTGGTTTCGAAGATAAAAATTTAAATTTTGAGTATCGCATAGAACTAACGTGCAGCCCCTATACCTTATGTTTAAAAAAAATATATAAATTTTTTTTTCAAAATGGCGGCTAATGTAAAAATTCAAAGTGTCATAACTTTGCTAAATAAAATCCTACTGAAAAATGTCTAATGCAAAAAGTGTTTGGAATTTTAATTTGCATATAAAAGCAATTTTTAATTATTTTTTTTTTTTAAAAACCGAGTCTTACCATATATTGACCGAGACCTCGAACGAGCTTTTATGCGACTCTGCATATAGTTAACGCTCGTACGAGGTTTCTATTTAAGAAATCGACTTGAATTTTTAATACAAAATAGAGCTTTCGAATATACTAACGATACTATAAAAAAAAATTAAAAATTAAAAAATAAAAGTATTTTTTTTTCAAAACACGTTTAGTGTGATGAGTCGATCGACCCACCATACATACGCTCATAAGATTTTCAATATAGTTTAGGTCAGTGTGAGCTTATTTATACATATTTGAATTTTAATTTTTGTGACAGTATAGAATTCTTAAGCATCCTGTGTATGTTTGTTAGCAAAATCCATTTTGTCAATTTTTTGCAAAATGGCGACAAGTATTAAAATTCAATCACTTATAACTCAGTAGTGTTGAATTTTGTCAAAAAGGTCTCTATACATGAAATGTTGAGAAGCCTAAAGTTCATCTAAGTAAAATATAAAAAATATATATTTTTGCTTGAAAACAAGCGATGTATCAGTTCGATCGTACCCCCATACTAGCCATTTTGAGACTTTCGGAAGAGTTAACGCTCTTAACTGTTTGGTTTCGAAGATAAAAATTTAAATTTTGAGTATCGCATAGAACTAACGTGCAGCCCCTATACGTTATGTTTAAAAAAAATATATAAATTTTTTTTTCAAAATGGCGGCTAATGTAAAAATTCAAAGTGTCATAACTTTGCTAAATGAAATCCTACTGAAAAATGTCTAATCCAAAAAGTGTTTGGAATTTTAATTTGCATATAAAAGCAATTTTTAATTATTTTTTTTTTAATAAAAACCGAGTCTTACCATATATTGACCGAGACCTCGAACGAGCTTTTATGCGACTCTGCATATAGTTAACGCTAGTACGAGGTTTCTATTTAAGAAATCGACTTGAATTTTTAATACAAAATAGAGCTTTCGACTATACTTACGATACTATAAAAAAAAATTAAAAATTAAAAAATAAAAGTATTTTTTTTTCAAAACACGTTTAGTGTGATGAGTCGATCGACCCACCATACATACGCTCATAAGATTTTCAATATAGTTTAGGTCAGTGTGAGCTTATTTATACATATTTGAATTTTAATTTTTGTGACAGTATAGAATTCTTAAGCATCCTGTGTATGTTTGTTAGCAAAATCCATTTTGTCAATTTTTTGCAAAATGGCGACAAGTATTAAAATTCAATCACTTATAACTCAGTAGTGTTGAATTTTGTCAAAAAGGTCTCTATACATGAAATGTTGAGAAGCCTAAAGTTCATCTAAGTAAAATATAAAAAATATATATTTTTGCTTGAAAACAAGCGATGTATCAGTTCGATCGTACCCCCATACTAGCCATTTTGAGACTTTCGGAAGAGTTAACGCTCTTAACTGTTTGGTTTCGAAGATAAAAATTTAAATTTTGAGTATCGCATAGAACTAACGTGCAGCCCCTATACGTTATGTTTAAAAAAAATATATAAATTTTTTTTTCAAAATGGCGGCTAATGTAAAAATTCAAAGTGTCATAACTTTGCTAAATGAAATCCTACTGAAAAATGTCTAATGCAAAAAGTGTTTGGAATTTTAATTTGCATATAAAAGCAATTTTTAATTATTTTTTTTTTAATAAAAACCGAGTCTTACCATATATTGACCGAGACCTCGAACGAGCTTTTATGCGACTCTGCATATAGTTAACGCTAGTACGAGGTTTCTATTTAAGAAATCGACTTGAATTTTTAATACAAAATAGAGCTTTCGACTATACTTACGATACTATAAAAAAAAATTAAAAATTAAAAAATAAAAGTATTTTTTTTTCAAAACACGTTTAGTGTGATGAGTCGATCGACCCACCATACATACGCTCATAAGATTTTCAATATAGTTTAGGTCAGTGTAAGCTTATTTATACATATTTGAATTTTAATTTTTGTGACAGTATAGAATTCTTAAGCATCCTGTGTATGTTTGTTAGCAAAATCCATTTTGTCAATTTTTTGCAAAATGGCGACAAGTATTAAAATTCAATCACTTATAACTCAGTAGTGTTGAATTTTGTCAAAAAGGTCTCTATACATGAAATGTTGAGAAGCCTAAAGTTCATCTAAGTAAAATATAAAAAATATATATTTTTGCTTGAAAACAAGCGATGTATCAGTTCGATCGTACCCCCATACTAGCCATTTTGAGACTGAAGAGTTAACGCTCTTAACTGTTTGGTTTCTAAGATAAAAATTTAAATTTTGAGTATCGCATAGAACTAACGTGCAGCCCCTATACGTTATGTTTAAAAAAAATATATAAAATTTTTTTTCAAAATAGAGGCTAATGTAAAAATTCAAAGTGTCATAACTTTGCTAAATCAAATCCTACTAAAAAATGTTTAATGCAAAAAGTGTTTGGAATTTTAATTTACATATAAAAGCAATTTTTAATTTTTTTTTTTTTAATAAAAACCGAGTCTTACCATATATTGACCGAGACCTCGAACGAGCTTTTATGCGACTCTGCATATAGTTAACGCTCGTATGAGGCTTCTATTCAAGAAATCGACTTGAATTTTTTATACAAAATAGAGCTTTCGACTATACTTACGATTCTATAAAAAAAAATTAAAAATTAAAAAATAAAAGTATTTTTTTTTCAAAACACGTTTAGTGTGATGAGTCGATCGACCCACCATACATACGCTCATAAGATTTTCAATATAGTTTAGGTCAGTGTGAGCTTATTTATACATATTTGAATTTCAATTTTTGTGACAGTATAGAATTCTTAAGCATCCTGTGTATGTTTGTTAGCAAAATCCATTTTGTCAATTTTTTGCAAAATGACGACAAGTATTAAAATTCAATCACTTATAACTCAGTAGTGTTGAATTTTAGCAAAAAGGTCTCTATACATGAAATGTTGAGAAGCCTAAAGTTCATCTAAGTAAAATATAAAAAATATATATTTTTGCTTGAAAACAAGCGATGTATCAGTTCGATCGTACCCCCATACTAGCCATTTTGAGACTTTCGGAAGAGTTAACGCTCTTAACTGTTTGGTTTCGAAGATAAAAATTTAAATTTTGAGTATCGCATAGAACTAACGTGCAGCCCCTATACGTTATGTTTAAAAAAAATATATAAAATTTTTTTTCAAAATGGCGGCTAATGTAAAAATTCAAAGTGTCATAACTTTGCTAAATGAAATCCTACTAAAAAATGTTTAATGCAAAAAGTGTTTGGAATTTTAATTTGCATATAAAAGCAATTTTTAATTATTTTTTTTTTAATAAAAACCGAGTCTTACCATATATTGACCGAGACCTCGAACGAGCTTTTATGCGACTCTGCATATAGTTAACGCTCGTATGAGGCTTCTATTCAAGAAATCGACTTGAATTTTTTATACAAAATAGAGCTTTCGACTATACTTACGATACTATAAAAAAAAATTAAAAATTAAAAAATAAAAGTATTTTTTTTTCAAAACACGTTTAGTGTGATGAGTCGTATCTATATATCCCACCATACATACTCTCATAAGATTTTCAATATAGTTTAGGTCAGTGTGAGCTTATTTATACATATTTGAATTTCAATTTTTGTGACAGTATAGAATTCTTAAGCATCCTGTGTATGTTTGTTAGCAAAATCCATTTTGTCAATTTTTTGCAAAATGACGACAAGTATTAAAATTCAATCACTTATAACTCAGTAGTGTTGAATTTTGGCAAAAAGGTCTCTATACATGAAATGTTGAGAAGCCTAAAGTTCATCTAAGTAAAATATAAAAAATATATATTTTTGCTTGAAAACAAGCGATGTATCAGTTCGATCGTACCCCCATACTAGCCATTTTGAGACTTTCGGAAGAGTTAACGCTCTTAACTGTTTGGTTTCGAAGATAAAAATTTAAATTTTGAGTATCGCATAGAACTAACGTGCAGCCCCTATACGTTATGTTTAAAAAAAATATATAATTTTTTTTTTCAAAATAGCGGCTAATGTAAAAATTCAAAGTGTCATAACTTTGCTGAATAAAATCCTACTAAAAAATGTTTAATGCAAAAAGTGTTTGGAATTTTAATTTGCATATAAAAGCAATTTTTAATTATTTTTTTTTTAATAAAAACCGAGTCTTACCATATATTGACCGAGACCTCGAACGAGCTTTTATGCGACTCTGCATATAGTTAACGCTCGTATGAGGCTTCTATTCAAGAAATCGACTTGAATTTTTTATACAAAATAGAGCTTTCGACTATACTTACGATACTATAAAAAAAAATTAAAAATTAAAAAATAAAAGTATTTTTTTTTCAAAACACGTTTAGTGTGATGAGTCGATCGACCCACCATACATACGCTCATAAGATTTTCAATATAGCTTAGGTCAGTGTGAGCTTATTTATACATATTTGAATTTCAATATTTGTGACAGTATAGAATTCTTAAGCATCCTGTGTATGTTTGTTAGCAAAATCCATTTTGTCAATTTTTTGCAAAATGACGACAAGTATTAAAATTCAATCACTTATAACTCAGTAGTGTTGAATTTTGGCAAAAAGGTCTCTATACATGAAATGTTGAGAAGCCTAAAGTTCATCTAAGTAAAATATAAAAAATATATATTTTTGCTTGAAAACAAGCGATGTATCAGTTCGATCGTACCCCCATACTAGCCATTTTGAGACTTTCGGAAGAGTTAACGCTCTTAACTGTTTGGTTTCGAAGATAAAAATTTAAATTTTGAGTATCGCATAGAACTAACGTGCAGCCCCTATACGTTATGTTTAAAAAAAATATATAAATTTTTTTTTCAAAATGGCGGCTAATGTAAAAATTCAAAGTGTCATAACTTTGCTAAATAAATCCTACTAAAAAATGTTTAATGCAAAAAGTGTTTGGAATTTTAATTTACATATAAAAGCAATTTTTAATTTTTTTTTTTTAATAAAAACCGAGTCTTACCATATATTGACCGAGACCTCGAACGAGCTTTTATGCGACTCTGCATATAGTTAACGCTCGTATGAGGCTTCTATTCAAGAAATCGACTTGAATTTTTTATACAAAATAGAGCTTTCGACTATACTTACGATACTATAAAAAAAAATTAAAAATTAAAAAATAAAAGTATTTTTTTTTCAAAACACGTTTAGTGTGATGAGTCGATCGACCCACCATACATACGCTCATTAGATTTTCAATATAGTTTAGGTCAGTGTGAGCTTGTTTATACATATTTGAATTTCAATTTTTGTGACAGTATAGAATTCTTAAGCATCCTGTGTATGTTTGTTAGCAAAATCCATTTTGTCAATTTTTTGCAAAATGACGACAAGTATTAAAATTCAATCACTTATAACTCAGTAGTGTTGAATTTTGGCAAAAAGGTCTCTATACATGAAATGTTGAGAAGCCTAAAGTTCATCTAAGTAAAATATAAAAAATATATATTTTTGCTTGAAAACAAGCGATGTATCAGTTCGATCGTACCCCCATACTAGCCATTTTGAGACTTTCGGAAGAGTTAACGCTCTTAACTGTTTGGTTTCGAAGATAAAAATTTAAATTTTGAGTATCGCATAGAACTAACGTGCAGCCCCTATACGTTATGTTTAAAAAAAATATATAAAATTTTTTTTCAAAATGGCGGCTAATGTAAAAATTCAAAGTGTCATAACTTTGCTAAATGAAATCCTACTAAAAAATGTTTAATGCAAAAAGTGTTTGGAATTTTAATTTGCATATAAAAGCAATTTTTAATTATTTTTTTTTTAATAAAAACCGAGTCTTACCATATATTGACCGAGACCTCGAACGAGCTTTTATGCGACTCTGCATATAGTTAACGCTCGTATGAGGCTTCTATTCAAGAAATCGACTTGAATTTTTTATACAAAATAGAGCTTTCGACTATACTTACGATTCTATAAAAAAAAATTAAAAATTAAAAAATAAAAGTATTTTTTTTTCAAAACACGTTTAGTGTGATGAGTCGATCGACCCACCATACATACGCTCATAAGATTTTCAATATAGTTTAGGTCAGTGTGAGCTTATTTATACATATTTGAATTTCAATTTTTGTGACAGTATAGAATTCTTAAGCATCCTGTGTATGTTTGTTAGCAAAATCCATTTTGTCAATTTTTTGCAAAATGACGACAAGTATTAAAATTCAATCACTTATAACTCAGTAGTGTTGAATTTTGGCAAAAAGGTCTCTATACATGAAATGTTGAGAAGCCTAAATTTCATCTAAGTAAAATATAAAAAATATATATTTTTGCTTGAAAACAAGCGATGTATCAGTTCGATCGTACCCCCATACTAGCCATTTTGAGACTTTCGGAAGAGTTAACGCTCTTAACTGTTTGGTTTCAAAGATAAAAATTTAAATTTTGAGTATCGCATAGAACTAACGTGCAGCCCCTATACGTTATGTTTAAAAAAAATATATAAAATTTTTTTTCAAAATGGCGGCTAATGTAAAAATTCAAAGTGTCATAACTTTGCTAAATAAAATCCTACTAAAAAATGTTTAATGCAAAAAGTGTTTGGAATTTTAATTTGCATATAAAAGCAATTTTTAATTATTTTTTTTTTAATAAAAACCGAGTCTTACCATATATTGACCGAGACCTCGAACGAGCTTTTATGCGACTCTGCATATAGTTAACGCTCGTATGAGGCTTCCATTCAAGAAATCGACTTGAATTTTTTATACAAAATAGAGCTTTCGACTATACTTACGATACTATAAAAAAAAATTAAAAATTAAAAAATAAAAGTATTTTTTTTTCAAAACACGTTTAGTGTGATGAGTCGATCGACCCACCATACATACGCTCATAAGATTTTCAATATAGTTTAGGTCAGTGTGAGCTTATTTATACATATTTGAATTTCAATTTTTGTGACAGTATAGAATTCTTAAGCATCCTGTGTATGTTTGTTAGCAAAATCCATTTTGTCAATTTTTTGCAAAATGACGACAAGTATTAAAATTCAATCACTCATAACTCAGTAGTGTTGAATTTTGGCAAAAAGGTCTCTATACATGAAATGTTGAGAAGCCTAAAGTTCATCTAAGTAAAATATAAAAAATATATATTTTTGCTTGAAAACAAGCGATGTATCAGTTCGATCGTACCCCCATACTAGCCATTTTGAGACTTTCGGAAGAGTTAACGCTCTTAACTGTTTGGTTTCGAAGATAAAAATTTAAATTTTGAGTATCGCATAGAACTAACGTGCAGCCCCTATACGTTATGTTTAAAAAAAATATATAAATTTTTTTTTCAAAATGGCGGCTAATGTAAAAATTCAAAGTGTCATAACTTTGCTAAATAAAATCCTACTAAAAAATATTTAATGCAAAAAGTGTTTGGAATTTTAATTTGCATATAAAAGCAATTTTTAATTATTTTTTTTTTAATAAAAACCGAGTCTTACCATATATTGACCGAGACCTCGAACGAGCTTTTATGCGACTCTGCATATAGTTAACGCTCGTATGAGGCTTCTATTTAAGAAATCGACTTGAATTTTTTATACAAAATAGAGCTTTCGACTATACTTACGATACTATAAAAAAAAATCAAAAATTAAAAAATAAAAGTATTTTTTTTTCAAAACACGTTTAGTGTGATGAGTCGTATCTATATATCCCACCATACATACGCTCATAAGATTTTCAATATAGTTTAGGTCAGTGTGAGCTTATTTATACATATTTGATTTTCAATTTTTGTGACAGTATAGAATTCTTAAGCATCCTGTGTATGTTTGTTAGCAAAATCCATTTTGTCAATTTTTTGCAAAATGACGACAAGTATTAAAATTCAATCACTTATAACTCAGTAGTGTTGAATTTTGGCAAAAAGGTCTCTATACATGAAATGTTGAGAAGCCTAAAGTTCATCTAAGTAAAATATAAAAAATATATATTTTTGCTTGAAAACAAGCGATGTATCAGTTCGATCGTACCCCCATACTAGCCATTTTGAGACTTTCGGAAGAGTTAACGCTCTTAACTGTTTGGTTTTGAAGATAAAAATTTAAATTTTAAGTATCGCATAGAACTAACGTGCAGCCCCTATACGTTATGTTTAAAAAAAATATATAAAATTTTTTTTCAAAATGGCGGCTAATGTAAAAATTCAAAGTGTCATAACTTTGCTAAATCAAATCCTACTAAAAAATGTTTAATGCAAAAAGTGTTTGGAATTTTAATTTACATATAAAAGCAATTTTTAATTTTTTTTTTTTTAATAAAAACCGAGTCTTACCATATATTGACCGAGACCTCGAACGAGCTTTTATGCGACTCTGCATATAGTTAACGCTCGTATGAGGCTTCTATTCAAGAAATCGACTTGAATTTTTTATACAAAATAGAGCTTTCGACTATACTTACGATACTATAAAAAAAAATTAAAAATTAAAAAATAAAAGTATTTTTTTTTCAAAACACGTTTAGTGTGATGAGTCGATCGACCCACCATACATACGCTCATAAGATTTTCAATATAGTTTAGGTCAGTGTGAGCTTATTTATACATATTTGAATTTCAATTTTTGTGACAGTATAGAATTCTTAAGCATCCTGTGTATGTTTGTTAGCAAAATCCATTTTGTCAATTTTTTGCAAAATGACGACAAGTATTAAAATTCAATCACTTATAACTCAGTAGTGTTGAATTTTGGCAAAAAGGTCTCTATACATGAAATGTTGAGAAGCCTAAAGTTCATCTAAGTAAAATATAAAAAATATATATTTTTGCTTGAAAACAAGCGATGTATCAGTTCGATCGTACCCCCATACTAGCCATTTTGAGACTTTCGGAAGAGTTAACGCTCCTAACTGTTTGGTTTCGAAGATAAAAATTTAAATTTTGAGTATCGCATAGAACTAACGTGCAGCCCCTATACGTTATGTTTAAAAAAAATATATAAAATTTTTTTTCAAAATGGCGGCTAATGTAAAAATTCAAAGTGTCATAACTTTGCTAAATGAAATCCTACTAAAAAATGTTTAATGCAAAAAGTGTTTGGAATTTTAATTTGCATATAAAAGCAATTTTTAATTATTTTTTTTTTAATAAAAACCGAGTCTTACCATATATTGACCGAGACCTCGAACGAGCTTTTATGCGACTCTGCATATAGTTAACGCTCGTATGAGGCTTCTATTCAAGAAATCGACTTGAATTTTTTATACAAAATAGAGCTTTCGACTATACTTACGATACTATAAAAAAAAATTAAAAATTAAAAAATAAAAGTATTTTTTTTTCAAAACACGTTTAGTGTGATGAGTCGATCGACCCACCATACATACGCTCATAAGATTTTCAATATAGTTTAGGTCAGTGTGAGCTTATTTATACATATTTAAATTTCAATTTTTGTGACAGTATAGAATTCTTAAGCATCCTGTGTATGTTTGTTAGCAAAATCCATTTTGTCAATTTTTTGCAAAATGACGACAAGTATTAAAATTCAATCACTTATAACTCAGTAGTGTTGAATTTTGGCAAAAAGGTCTCTATACATGAAATGTTGAGAAGCCTAAAGTTCATCTAAGTAAAATATAAAAAATATATATTTTTGCTTGAAAACAAGCGATGTATCAGTTCGATCGTACCCCCATACTAGCCATTTTGAGACTTTCGGAAGAGTTAACGCTCTTAACTGTTTGGTTTCGAAGATAAAAATTTGAATTTTGAGTATCGCATAGAACTAACGTGCAGCCCCTATACGTTATGTTTAAAAAAAATATATAAAATTTTTTTTCAAAATGGCGGCTAATGTAAAAATTCAAAGTGTCATAACTTTGCTAAATGAAATCCTACTAAAAAATGTTTAATGCAAAAAGTGTTTGGAATTTTAATTTGCATATAAAAGCAATTTTTAATTATTTTTTTTTTAATAAAAACCGAGTCTTACCATATATTGACCGAGACCTCGAACGAGCTTTTATGCGACTCTGCATATAGTTAACGCTCGTATGAGGCTTCTATTCAAGAAATCGACTTGAATTTTTTATACAAAATAGAGCTTTCGACTATACTTACGATACTATAAAAAAAAATTAAAAATTAAAAAATTAAAGTATTTTTTTTTCAAAACACGTTTAGTGTGATGAGTCGATCGACCCACCATACATACGCTCATAAGATTTTCAATATAGTTTAGGTCAGTGTGAGCTTATTTATACATATTTGAATTTCAATTTTTGTGACAGTATAGAATTCTTAAGCATCCTGTGTATGTTTGTTAGCAAAATCCATTTTGTCAATTTTTTGCAAAATGACGACAAGTATTAAAATTCAATCACTTATAACTCAGTAGTGTTGAATTTTGGCAAAAAGGTCTCTATACATGAAATGTTGAGAAGCCTAAAGTTCATCTAAATAAAATATAAAAAATATATATTTTTGCTTGAAAACAAGCGATGTATCAGTTCGATCGTACCCCCATACTAGCCATTTTGAGACTTTCGGAAGAGTTAACGCTCTTAACTGTTTGGTTTTGAAGATAAAAATTTAAATTTTAAGTATCGCATAGAACTAACGTGCAGCCCCTATACATTATGTTTAAAAAAAATATATAAAATTTTTTTTCAAAATGGCGGCTAATGTAAAAATTCAAAGTGTCATAACTTTGCTAAATGAAATCCTACAAAAAAATGTTTAATGCAAAAAGTGTTTGGAATTTTAATTTGCATATAAAAGCAATTTTTAATTATTTTTTTTTTAATAAAAACCGAGTCTTACCATATATTGACCGAGACCTCGAACGAGCTTTTATGCGACTCTGCATATAGTTAACGCTCGTATGAGGCTTCTATTCAAGAAATCGACTTGAATTTTTTATACAAAATAGAGCTTTCGACTATACTTACGATACTATAAAAAAAAATTAAAAATTAAAAAATAAAAGTATTTTTTTTTCAAAACACGTTTAGTGTGATGAGTCGATCGACCCACCATACATACGCTCATAAGATTTTCAATATAGTTTAGGTCAGTGTGAGCTTGTTTATACATATTTAAATTTCAATTTTTGTGACAGTATAGAATTCTTAAGCATCCTGTGTATGTTTGTTAGCAAAATCCATTTTGTCAATTTTTTGCAAAATGACGACAAGTATTAAAATTCAATCACTCATAACTCAGTAGTGTTAAATTTTGGCAAAAAGGTCTCTATACATGAAATGTTGAGAAGCCTAAAGTTCATCTAAGTAAAATATAAAAAATATATATTTTTGCTTGAAAACAAGCGATGTATCAGTTCGATCGTACCCCCATACTAGCCATTTTGAGACTTTCGGAAGAGTTAACGCTCTTAACTGTTTGGTTTCGAAGATAAAAATTTAAATTTTGAGTATCGCATAGAACTAACGTGCAGTCCCTATACGTTATGTTTAAAAAAAATATATAAATTTTTTTTTTAAAATGGCGGCTAATGTAAAAATTCAAAGTGTCATAACTTTGCTAAATAAAATCCTACTTAAAAATGTCTAATGCAAAAAGTGTTTGGAATTTTAATTTACATATAAAAGCAATTTTTTATTATTTTTTTTTTAATAAAAACCGAGTCTTACCATATATTGACCGAGACCTCGAACGAGCTTTTATGCGACACTGCATATAGTTAACGCTCGTATGAGGCTTCTATTTAAGAAATCGACTTGAATTTTTTATACAAAATAGAGCTTTCGACTATACTTACGATACTATAAAAAAAAATCAAAAATTAAAAAATAAAAGTATTTTTTTTTCAAAACACGTTTAGTGTGATGAGTCGATCGACCCACCATACATACGCTCATAAGATTTTCAATATAGTTTAGGTCAGTGTGAGCTTATTTATACATATTTGAATTTCAATTTTTGTGACAGTATAGAATTCTTAAGCATCCTGTGTATGTTTGTTAGCAAAATCCATTTTGTCAATTTTTTGCAAAATGACGACAAGTATTAAAATTCAATCACTTATAACTCAGTAGTGTTGAATTTTGGCAAAAAGGTCTCTATACATGAAATGTTGAGAAGCCTAAAGTTCATCTAAGTAAAATATAAAAAATATATATTTTTGCTTGAAAACAAGCGATGTATCAGTTCGATCGTACCCCCATACTAGCCATTTTGAGACTTTCGGAAGAGTTAACGCTCTTAACTGTTTGGTTTCGAAGATAAAAATTTAAATTTTACGTATCGCATAGAACTAACGTGCAGCCCCTATACGTTATGTTTAAAAAAAATATATAAAATTTTTTTTCAAAATGGCGGCTAATGTAAAAATTCAAAGTGTCATAACTTTGCTAAATGAAATCCTACTAAAAAATGTTTAATGCAAAAAGTGTTTGGAATTTTAATTTGCATATAAAAGCAATTTTTAATTATTTTTTTTTTAATAAAAACCGAGTCTTACCATATATTGACCGAGACCTCGAACGAGCTTTTATGCGACTCTGCATATAGTTAACGCTCGTATAAGGCTTCTATTCAAGAAATCGACTTGAATTTTTTATACAAAATAGAGCTTTCGACTATACTTACGATACTATAAAAAAAAATTAAAAATTAAAAAATTAAAGTATTTTTTTTTCAAAACACGTTTAGTGTGATGAGTCGATCGACCCACCATACATACGCTCATAAGATTTTCAATATAGTTTAGGTCAGTGTGAGCTTATTTATACATATTTGAATTTCAATTTTTGTGACAGTATAGAATTCTTAAGCATCCTGTGTATGTTTGTTAGCAAAATCCATTTTGTCAGTTTTTTGCAAAATGACGACAAGTATTAAAATTCAATCACTTATAACTCAGTAGTGTTAAATTTTGGCAAAAAGGTCTCTATACATGAAATGTTGAGAAGCCTAAAGTTCATCTAAGTAAAATATAAAAAATATATATTTTTGCTTGAAAACAAGCGATGTATCAGTTCGATCGTACCCCCATACTAGCCATTTTGAGACTTTCGGAAGAGTTAACGCTCTTAACTGTTTGGTTTCGAAGATAAAATTTTAAATTTTGAGTATCGCATAGAACTAACGTGCAGCCCCTATACGTTATGTTTAAAAAAAATATATAAAATTTTTTTTCAAAATGGCGGCTAATGTAAAAATTCAAAGTGTCATAACTTTGCTAAATGAAATCCTACTAAAAAATGTTTAATGCAAAAAGTGTTTGGAATTTTAATTTGCATATAAAAGCAATTTTTAATTATTTTTTTTTTAATAAAAACCGAGTCTTACCATATATTGACCGAGACCTCGAACGAGCTTTTATGCGACTCTGCATATAGTTAACGCTCGTATGAGGCTTCTATTCAAGAAATCGACTTGAATTTTTTATACATAATAGAGCTTTCGACTATACTTACGATACTATAAAAAAAAATTAAAAATTAAAAAATAAAAGTATTTTTTTTTCAAAACACGTTTAGTGTGATGAGTCGATCGACCCACCATACATACGCTCATAAGATTTTCAATATAGTTTAGGTCAGTGTGAGCTTATTTATACATATTTGAATTTCAATTTTTGTGACAGTATAGAATTCTTAAGCATCCTGTGTATGTTTGTTAGCAAAATCCATTTTGTCAATTTTTTGCAAAATGACGACAAGTATTAAAATTCAATCACTTATAACTCAGTAGTGTTGAATTTTGGCAAAAAGGTCTCTATACATGAAATGTTGAGAAGCCTAAAGTTCATCTAAGTAAAATATAAAAAATATATATTTTTGCTTGAAAACAAGCGATGTATCAGTTCGATCGTACCCCCATACTAGCCATTTTGAGACTTTCGGAAGAGTTAACGCTCTTAACTGTTTGGTTTCGAAGATAAAAATTTAAATTTTGAGTATCGCATAGAACTAACGTGCAGCCCCTATACGTTATGTTTAAAAAAAATATATAAAATTTTTTTTCAAAATGGCGGCTAATGTAAAAATTCAAAGTGTCATAACTTTGCTAAATGAAATCCTACTAAAAAATGTTTAATGCAAAAAGTGTTTGGAATTTTAATTTGCATATAAAAGCAATTTTTAATTATTTTTTTTTTAATAAAAACCGAGTCTTACCATATATTGACCGAGACCTCGAACGAGCTTTTATGCGACTCTGCATATAGTTAACGCTCGTATGAGGCTTCTATTCAAGAAATCGACTTGAATTTTTTATACAAAATAGAGCTTTCGACTATACTTACGATTCTATAAAAAAAAATTAAAAATTAAAAAATAAAAGTATTTTTTTTTCAAAACACGTTTAGTGTGATGAGTCGATCGACCCACCATACATACGCTCATAAGATTTTCAATATAGTTTAGGTCAGTGTGAGCTTATTTATACATATTTGAATTTCAATTTTTGTGACAGTATAGAATTCTTAAGCATCCTGTGTATGTTTGTTAGCAAAATCCATTTTGTCAATTTTTTGCAAAATGACGACAAGTATTAAAATTCAATCACTTATAACTCAGTAGTGTTGAATTTTGGCAAAAAGGTCTCTATACATGAAATGTTGAGAAGCCTAAAGTTCATCTAAGTAAAATATAAAAAATATATATTTTTGCTTGAAAACAAGCGATGTATCAGTTCGATCGTACCCCCATACTAGCCATTTTGAGACTTTCGGAAGAGTTAACGCTCTTAACTGTTTGGTTTCGAAGATAAAAATTTAAATTTTGAGTATCGCATAGAACTAACGTGCAGCCCCTATACGTTATGTTTAAAAAAAATATATAAAATTTTTTTTCAAAATGGCGGCTAATGTAAAAATTCAAAGTGTCATAACTTTGCTAAATGAAATCCTACTAAAAAATGTTTAATGCAAAAAGTGTTTGGAATTTTAATTTGCATATAAAAGCAATTTTTAATTATTTTTTTTTTAATAAAAACCGAGTCTTACCATATATTGACCGAGACCTCGAACGAGCTTTTATGCGACTCTGCATATAGTTAACGCTCGTATGAGGCTTCTATTCAAGAAATCGACTTGAATTTTTTATACAAAATAGAGCTTTCGACTATACTTACGATACTATAAAAAAAAATTAAAAATTAAAAAATTAAAGTATTTTTTTTTCAAAACACGTTTAGTGTGATGAGTCGATCGACCCACCATACATACGCTCATAAGATTTTCAATATAGTTTAGGTCAGTGTGAGCTTATTTATACATATTTGAATTTCAATTTTTGTGACAGTATAGAATTCTTAAGCATCCTGTGTATGTTTGTTAGCAAAATCCATTTTGTCAATTTTTTGCAAAATGACGACAAGTATTAAAATTCAATCACTTATAACTCAGTAGTGTTGAATTTTGGCAAAAAGGTCTCTATACATGAAATGTTGAGAAGCCTAAAGTTCATCTAAGTAAAATATAAAAAATATATATTTTTGCTTGAAAACAAGCGATGTATCAGTTCGATCGTACCCCCATACTAGCCATTTTGAGACTTTCGGAAGAGTTAACGCTCTTAACTGTTTGGTTTCGAAGATAAAAATTTAAATTTTGAGTATCGCATAGAACTAACGTGCAGCCCCTATACGTTATGTTTAAAAAAAATATATAAAAATTTTTTTCAAAATGGCGGCTAATGTTAAAATATAAAGTGTCATAACTTTGCTAAATGAAATCCTACTAAAAAATGTTTAATGCAAAAAGTGTTTGGAATTTTAATTTGCATATAAAAGCAATTTTTAATTATTTTTTTTTTAATAAAAACCGAGTCTTACCATATATTGACCGAGACCTCGAACGAGCTTTTATGCGACTCTGCATATAGTTAACGCTCGTATGAGGCTTCTATTCAAGAAATCGACTTGAATTTTTTATACAAAATAGAGCTTTCGACTATACTTACGATACTATAAAAAAAAATTAAAAATTAAAAAATAAAAGTATTTTTTTTTCAAAACACGTTTAGTGTGATGAGTCGATCGACCCACCATACATACGCTCATAAGATTTTCAATATAATTTAGGTCAGTGTGAGCTTGTTTATACATATTTAAATTTCAATTTTTGTGACAGTATAGAATTCTTAAGCATCCTGTGTATGTTTGTTAGCAAAATCCATTTTGTCAATTTTTTGCAAAATGACGACAAGTATTAAAATTCAATCACTTATAACTCAGTAGTGTTGAATTTTGGCAAAAAGGTCTCTATACATGAAATGTTGAGAAGCCTAAAGTTCATCTAAGTAAAATATAAAAAATATATATTTTTGCTTGAAAACAAGCGATGTATCAGTTCGATCGTACCCCCATACTAGCCATTTTGAGACTTTCGGAAGAGTTAACGCTCTTAACTGTTTGGTTTCGAAGATAAAATCTTAAATTTTGAGTATCGCATAGAACTAACGTGCAGCCTCTATACGTTATGTTTAAAAAAAATATATAAAATTTTTTTTCAAAATTGCGGCTAATGTAAAAATTCAAAGTGTCATAACTTTGCTAAATGAAATCCGTCTAAAAAATGTTTAATGCAAAAAGTGTTTGGAATTTTAATTTGCATATAAAAGCAATTTTTAATTATTTTTTTTTTAATAAAAACCGAGTCTTACCATATATTGACCGAGACCTCGAACGAGCTTTTATGCGACTCTGCATATAGTTAACGTTAGTATGAGGCTTCTATTCAAGAAATCGACTTGAATTTTTTATACAAAATAGAGCTTTCGACTATACTTACGATACTATAAAAAAAAATTAAAAATTAAAAAATAAAAGTATTTTTTTTTCAAAACACGTTTAGTGTGATGAGTCGTATCTATATATCCCACCATACATACGCTCATAAGATTTTCAATATAGTTTAGGTCAGTGTGAGCTTATTTATACATATTTGAATTTCAATTTTTGTGACAGTATAGAATTCCTAAGCATCCTGTGTATGTTTGTTAGCAAAATCCATTTTGTCAATTTTTTGCAAAATGACGACAAGTATTAAAATTCAATCACTTATAACTCAGTAGTGTTGAATTTTGGCAAAAAGGTCTCTATACATGAAATGTTGAGAAGCCTAAAGTTCATCTAAGTAAAATATAAAAAATATATATTTTTGCTTGAAAACAAGCGATGTATCAGTTCGATCGTACCCCCATACTAGCCATTTTGAGACTTTCGGAAGAGTTAACGCTCTTAACTGTTTGGTTTCGAAGATAAAAATTTAAATTTTGAGTATCGCATAGAACTAACGTGCAGCCCCTATACGTTATGTTTAAAAAAAATATATAAAATTTTTTTTCAAAATGGCGGCTAATGTAAAAATTCAAAGTGTCATAACTTTGCTAAATGAAATCCTACTAAAAAATGTTTAATGCAAAAAGTGTTTGGAATTTTAATTTGCATATAAAAGCAATTTTTAATTATTTTTTTTTTAATAAAAACCGAGTCTTACCATATATTGACCGAGACCTCGAACGAGCTTTTATGCGACTCTGCATATAGTTAACGCTCGTATGAGGCTTCTATTCAAGAAATCGACTTGAATTTTTTATACAAAATAGAGCTTTCGACTATACTTACGATTCTATAAAAAAAAATTAAAAATTAAAAAATAAAAGTATTTTTTTTTCAAAACACGTTTAGTGTGATGAGTCGATCGACCCACCATACATACGCTCATAAGATTTTCAATATAGTTTAGGTCAGTGTGAGCTTATTTATACATATTTGAATTTCAATTTTTGTGACAGTATAGAATTCTTAAGCATCCTGTGTATGTTTGTTAGCAAAATCCATTTTGTCAATTTTTTGCAAAATGACGACAAGTATTAAAATTCAATCACTTATAACTCAGTAGTGTTGAATTTTGGCAAAAAGGTCTCTATACATAAAATGTTGAGAAGCCTAAATTTCATCTAAGTAAAATATAAAAAATATATATTTTTGCTTGAAAACAAGCGATGTATCAGTTCGATCGTACCCCCATACTAGCCATTTTGAGACTTTCGGAAGAGTTAACGCTCTTAACTGTTTGGTTTCGAAGATAAAAATTTAAATTTTAAGTATCGCATAGAACTAACGTGCAGCCCCTATACGTTTTGTTTAAAAAAAATATATAAAATTTTTTTTCAAAATGGCGGCTAATGTAAAAATTCAAAGTGTCATAACTTTGCTAAATGAAATCCTACTAAAAAATGTTTAATGCAAAAAGTGTTTGGAATTTTAATTTGCATATAAAAGCAATTTTTAATTATTTTTTTTTTAATAAAAACCGAGTCTTACCATATATTGACCGAGACCTCGAACGAGCTTTTATGCGACTCTGCATATAGTTAACGCTCGTATGAGGCTTCTATTCAAGAAATCGACTTGAATTTTTTATACAAAATAGAGCTTTCGACTATACTTACGATACTATAAAAAAAAATTAAAAATTAAAAAATAAAAGTATTTTTTTTTCAAAACACGTTTAGTGTGATGAGTCGATCGACCCACCATACATACGCTCATAAGATTTTCAATATAGTTTAGGTCAGTGTGAGCTTATTTATACATATTTGAATTTCAATTTTTGTGACAGTATAGAATTCTTAAGCATCCTGTGTATGTTTGTTAGCAAAATCCATTTTGTCAATTTTTTGCAAAATGACGACAAGTATTAAAATTCAATCACTTATAACTCAGTAGTGTTGAATTTTGGCAAAAAGGTCTCTATACATGAAATGTTGAGAAGCCTAAAGTTCATCTAAGTAAAATATAAAAAATATATATTTTTGCTTGAAAACAAGCGATGTATCAGTTCGATCGTACCCCCATACTAGCCATTTTGAGACTTTCGGAAGAGTTAACGCTCTTAACTGTTTGGTTTCGAAGATAAAAATTTAAATTTTGAGTATCGCATAGAACTAACGTGCAGCCCCTATACGTTATGTTTAAAAAAAATATATAAAAATTTTTTTCAAAATGGCGGCTAATGTTAAAATATAAAGTGTCATAACTTTGCTAAATGAAATCCTACTAAAAAATGTTTAATGCAAAAAGTGTTTGGAATTTTAATTTGCATATAAAAGCAATTTTTAATTATTTTTTTTTTAATAAAAACCGAGTCTTACCATATATTGACCGAGACCTCGAACGAGCTTTTATGCGACTCTGCATATAGTTAACGCTCGTATGAGGCTTCTATTCAAGAAATCGACTTGAATTTTTTATACAAAATAGAGCTTTCGACTATACTTACGATACTATAAAAAAAAATTAAAAATTAAAAAATAAAAGTATTTTTTTTTCAAAACACGTTTAGTGTGATGAGTCGATCGACCCACCATACATACGCTCATAAGATTTTCAATATAATTTAGGTCAGTGTGAGCTTGTTTATACATATTTAAATTTCAATTTTTGTGACAGTATAGAATTCTTAAGCATCCTGTGTATGTTTGTTAGCAAAATCCATTTTGTCAATTTTTTGCAAAATGACGACAAGTATTAAAATTCAATCACTTATAACTCAGTAGTGTTGAATTTTGGCAAAAAGGTCTCTATACATGAAATGTTGAGAAGCCTAAAGTTCATCTAAGTAAAATATAAAAAATATATATTTTTGCTTGAAAACAAGCGATGTATCAGTTCGATCGTACCCCCATACTAGCCATTTTGAGACTTTCGGAAGAGTTAACGCTCTTAACTGTTTGGTTTCGAAGATAAAATCTTAAATTTTGAGTATCGCATAGAACTAACGTGCAGCCTCTATACGTTATGTTTAAAAAAAATATATAAAATTTTTTTTCAAAATTGCGGCTAATGTAAAAATTCAAAGTGTCATAACTTTGCTAAATGAAATCCGTCTAAAAAATGTTTAATGCAAAAAGTGTTTGGAATTTTAATTTGCATATAAAAGCAATTTTTAATTATTTTTTTTTTAATAAAAACCGAGTCTTACCATATATTGACCGAGACCTCGAACGAGCTTTTATGCGACTCTGCATATAGTTAACGTTAGTATGAGGCTTCTATTCAAGAAATCGACTTGAATTTTTTATACAAAATAGAGCTTTCGACTATACTTACGATACTATAAAAAAAAATTAAAAATTAAAAAATAAAAGTATTTTTTTTTCAAAACACGTTTAGTGTGATGAGTCGTATCTATATATCCCACCATACATACGCTCATAAGATTTTCAATATAGTTTAGGTCAGTGTGAGCTTATTTATACATATTTGAATTTCAATTTTTGTGACAGTATAGAATTCCTAAGCATCCTGTGTATGTTTGTTAGCAAAATCCATTTTGTCAATTTTTTGCAAAATGACGACAAGTATTAAAATTCAATCACTTATAACTCAGTAGTGTTGAATTTTGGCAAAAAGGTCTCTATACATGAAATGTTGAGAAGCCTAAAGTTCATCTAAGTAAAATATAAAAAATATATATTTTTGCTTGAAAACAAGCGATGTATCAGTTCGATCGTACCCCCATACTAGCCATTTTGAGACTTTCGGAAGAGTTAACGCTCTTAACTGTTTGGTTTCGAAGATAAAAATTTAAATTTTGAGTATCGCATAGAACTAACGTGCAGCCCCTATACGTTATGTTTAAAAAAAATATATAAAATTTTTTTTCAAAATGGCGGCTAATGTAAAAATTCAAAGTGTCATAACTTTGCTAAATGAAATCCTACTAAAAAATGTTTATTGCAAAAAGTGTTTGGAATTTTAATTTGCATATAAAAGCAATTTTTAATTATTTTTTTTTTAATAAAAACCGAGTCTTACCATATATTGACCGAGACCTCGAACGAGCTTTTATGCGACTCTGCATATAGTTAACGCTCGTATGAGGCTTCTATTCAAGAAATCGACTTGAATTTTTTATACAAAATAGAGCTTTCGACTATACTTACGATTCTATAAAAAAAAATTAAAAATTAAAAAATAAAAGTATTTTTTTTTCAAAACACGTTTAGTGTGATGAGTCGATCGACCCACCATACATACGCTCATAAGATTTTCAATATAGTTTAGGTCAGTGTGAGCTTATTTATACATATTTGAATTTCAATTTTTGTGACAGTATAGAATTCTTAAGCATCCTGTGTATGTTTGTTAGCAAAATCCATTTTGTCAATTTTTTGCAAAATGACGACAAGTATTAAAATTCAATCACTTATAACTCAGTAGTGTTGAATTTTGGCAAAAAGGTCTCTATACATGAAATGTTGAGAAGCCTAAATTTCATCTAAGTAAAATATAAAAAATATATATTTTTGCTTGAAAACAAGCGATGTATCAGTTCGATCGTACCCCCATACTAGCCATTTTGAGACTTTCGGAAGAGTTAACGCTCTTAACTGTTTGGTTTCGAAGATAAAAATTTAAATTTTAAGTATCGCATAGAACTAACGTGCAGCCCCTATACGTTTTGTTTAAAAAAAATATATAAAATTTTTTTTCAAAATGGCGGCTAATGTAAAAATTCAAAGTGTCATAACTTTGCTAAATGAAATCCTACTAAAAAATGTTTAATGCAAAAAGTGTTTGGAATTTTAATTTGCATATAAAAGCAATTTTTAATTATTTTTTTTTTAATAAAAACCGAGTCTTACCATATATTGACCGAGACCTCGAACGAGCTTTTATGCGACTCTGCATATAGTTAACGCTCGTATGAGGCTTCTATTCAAGAAATCGACTTGAATTTTTTATACAAAATAGAGCTTTCGACTATACTTACGATACTATAAAAAAAAATTAAAAATTAAAAAATAAAAGTATTTTTTTTTCAAAACACGTTTAGTGTGATGAGTCGATCGACCCACCATACATACGCTCATAAGATTTTCAATATAGTTTAGGTCAGTGTGAGCTTATTTATACATATTTGAATTTCAATTTTTGTGACAGTATAGAATTCTTAAGCATCCTGTGTATGTTTGTTAGCAAAATCCATTTTGTCAATTTTTTGCAAAATGACGACAAGTATTAAAATTCAATCACTTATAACTCAGTAGTGTTGAATTTTGGCAAAAAGGTCTCTATACATGAAATGTTGAGAAGCCTAAAGTTCATCTAAGTAAAATATAAAAAATATATATTTTTGCTTGAAAACAAGCGATGTATCAGTTCGATCGTACCCCCATACTAGCCATTTTGAGACTTTCGGAAGAGTTAACGCTCTTAACTGTTTGGTTTCGAAGATAAAAATTTAAATTTTGAGTATCGCATAGAACTAACGTGCAGCCCCTATACGTTATGTTTAAAAAAAATATATAAAATTTTTTTTCAAAATGGCGGCTAATGTAAAAATTCAAAGTGTCATAACTTTGCTAAATGAAATCCTACTAAAAAATGTTTAATGCAAAAAGTGTTTGGAATTTTAATTTGCATATAAAAGCAATTTTTAATTATTTTTTTTTTAATAAAAACCGAGTCTTACCATATATTGACCGAGACCTCGAACGAGCTTTTATGCGACTCTGCATATAGTTAACGCTCGTATGAGGCTTCTATTCAAGAAATCGACTTGAATTTTTTATACAAAATAGAGCTTTCGACTATACTTACGATACTATAAAAAAAAATTAAAAATTAAAAAATTAAAGTATTTTTTTTTCAAAACACGTTTAGTGTGATGAGTCGATCGACCCACCATACATACGCTCATAAGATTTTCAATATAGTTTAGGTCAGTGTGAGCTTATTTATACATATTTGAATTTCAATTTTTGTGACAGTATAGAATTCTTAAGCATCCTGTGTATGTTTGTTAGCAAAATCCATTTTGTCAATTTTTTGCAAAATGACGACAAGTATTAAAATTCAATCACTTATAACTCAGTAGTGTTGAATTTTGGCAAAAAGGTCTCTATACATGAAATGTTGAGAAGCCTAAAGTTCATCTAAGTAAAATATAAAAAATATATATTTTTGCTTGAAAACAAGCGATGTATCAGTTCGATCGTACCCCCATACTAGCCATTTTGAGACTTTCGGAAGAGTTAACGCTCTTAACTGTTTGGTTTCGAAGATAAAAATTTAAATTTTGAGTATCGCATAGAACTAACGTGCAGCCCCTATACGTTATGTTTAAAAAAAATATATAAAAATTTTTTTCAAAATGGCGGCTAATGTTAAAATATAAAGTGTCATAACTTTGCTAAATGAAATCCTACTAAAAAATGTTTAATGCAAAAAGTGTTTGGAATTTTAATTTGCATATAAAAGCAATTTTTAATTATTTTTTTTTTAATAAAAACCGAGTCTTACCATATATTGACCGAGACCTCGAACGAGCTTTTATGCGACTCTGCATATAGTTAACGCTCGTATGAGGCTTCTATTCAAGAAATCGACTTGAATTTTTTATACAAAATAGAGCTTTCGACTATACTTACGATACTATAAAAAAAAATTAAAAATTAAAAAATAAAAGTATTTTTTTTTCAAAACACGTTTAGTGTGATGAGTCGATCGACCCACCATACATACGCTCATAAGATTTTCAATATAGTTTAGGTCAGTGTGAGCTTATTTATACATATTTGAATTTCAATTTTTGTGACAGTATAGAATTCTTAAGCATCCTGTGTATGTTTGTTAGCAAAATCCATTTTGTCAATTTTTTGCAAAATGACGACAAGTATTAAAATTCAATCACTTATTACTCAGTAGTGTTGAATTTTGGCAAAAAGGTCTCTATACATGAAATGTTGAGAAGCCTAAAGTTCATCTAAGTAAAATATAAAAAATATATATTTTTCTTGAAAACAAGCGATGTATCAGTTCGATCGTACCCCCATACTAGCCATTTTGAGACTTTCGGAAGAGTTAACGCTCTTAACTGTTTGGTTTCGAAGATAAAAATTTAAATTTTGAGTATCGCATAGAACTAACGTGCAGCCCCTATACGTTATGTTTAAAAAAAATATATAAAATTTTTTTTCAAAATGGCGGCTAATGTAAAAATTCAAAGTGTCATAACTTTGCTAAATAAAATCCTACTAAAAAATGTTTAATTCAAAAAGTGTTTGGAATTTTAATTTGCATATAAAAGCAATTTTTAATTTTTTTTTTTTTAATAAAAACCGAGTCTTACCATATATTGACCGAGACCTCGAACGAGCTTTTATGCGACTCTGCATATAGTTAACGCTCGTATGAGGCTTCTATTCAAGAAATCGACTTGAATTTTTTATACAAAATAGAGCTTTCGACTATACTTACGATACTATAAAAAAAAATTAAAAATTAAAAAATAAAAGTATTTTTTTTTCAAAACACGTTTAGTGTGATGAGTCGATCGACCCACCATACATACGCTCATAAGATTTTCAATATAGTTTAGGTCAGTGTGAGCTTATTTATACATATTTGAATTTCAATTTTTGTGACAGTATAGAATTCTTAAGCATCCTGTGTATGTTTGTTAGCAAAATCCATTTTGTCAATTTTTTGCAAAATGACGACAAGTATTAAAATTCAATCACTTATAACTCAGTAGTGTTGAATTTTGGCAAAAAGGTCTCTATACATGAAATGTTGAGAAGCCTAAAGTTCATCTAAGTAAAATATAAAAAATATATATTTTTGCTTGAAAACAAGCGATGTATCAGTTCGATCGTACCCCCATACTAGCCATTTTGAGACTTTCGGAAGAGTTAACGCTCTTAACTGTTTGGTTTCGAAGATAAAAATTTAAATTTTGAGTATCGCATAGAACTAACGTGCAGCCCCTATACGTTATGTTTAAAAAAAATATATAAAATTTTTTTTCAAAATGGCGGCTAATGTAAAAATTCAAAGTGTCATAACTTTGCTAAATGAAATCCTACTAAAAAATGTTTAATGCAAAAAGTGTTTGGAATTATAATTTGCATATAAAAGCAATTTTTAATTATTTTTTTTTTAATAAAAACCGAGTCTTACCATATATTGACCGAGACCTCGAACGAGCTTTTATGCGACTCTGCATATAGTTAACGCTCGTATGAGGCTTCTATTCAAGAAATCGACTTGAATTTTTTATACAAAATAGAGCTTTCGACTATACTTACGATACTATAAAAAAAAATTAAAAATTAAAAAATAAAAGTATTTTTTTTTCAAAACACGTTTAGTGTGATGAGTCGATCGACCCACCATACATACGCTCATAAGATTTTCAATATAGTTTAGGTCAGTGTGAGCTTATTTATACATATTTGAATTTCAATTTTTGTGACAGTATAGAATTCTTAAGCATCCTGTGTATGTTTGTTAGCAAAATCCATTTTGTCAATTTTTTGCAAAATGACGACAAGTATTAAAATTCAATCACTTATAACTCAGTAGTGTTGAATTTTGGCAAAAAGGTCTCTATACATGAAATGTTGAGAAGCCTAAAGTTCATCTAAGTAAAATATAAAAAATATATATTTTCGCTTGAAAACAAGCGATGTATCAGTTCGATCGTACCCCCATACTAGCCATTTTGAGACTTTCGGAAGAGTTAACGCTCTTAACTGTTTGGTTTCGAAGATAAAAATTTAAATTTTGAGTATCGCATAGAACTAACGTGCAGCCCCTATACGTTATGTTTAAAAAAAATATATAAAATTTTTTTTCAAAATGGCGGCTAATGTAAAAATTCAAAGTGTCATAACTTTGCTAAATGAAATCCTACTAAAAAATGTTTAATGCAAAAAGTGTTTGGAATTATAATTTGCATATAAAAGCAATTTTTAATTATTTTTTTTTTAATAAAAACCGAGTCTTACCATATATTGACCGAGACCTCGAACGAGCTTTTATGCGACTCTGCATATAGTTAACGCTCGTATGAGGCTTCTATTCAAGAAATCGACTTGAATTTTTTATACAAAATAGAGCTTTCGACTATACTTACGATACTATAAAAAAAAATTAAAAATTAAAAAATAAAAGTATTTTTTTTTCAAAACACGTTTAGTGTGATGAGTCGATCGACCCACCATACATACGCTCATAAGATTTTCAATATAGTTTAGGTCAGTGTGAGCTTATTTATACATATTTGAATTTCAATTTTTGTGACAGTATAGAATTCTTAAGCATCCTGTGTATGTTTGTTAGCAAAATCCATTTTGTCAATTTTTTGCAAAATGACGACAAGTATTAAAATTCAATCACTTATAACTCAGTAGTGTTGAATTTTGGCAAAAAGGTCTCTATACATGAAATGTTGAGAAGCCTAAAGTTCATCTAAGTAAAATATAAAAAATATATATTTTCGCTTGAAAACAAGCGATGTATCAGTTCGATCGTACCCCCATACTAGCCATTTTGAGACTTTCGGAAGAGTTAACGCTCTTAACTGTTTGGTTTCGAAGATAAAAATTTAAATTTTGAGTATCGCATAGAACTAACGTGCAGCCCCTATACGTTATGTTTAAAAAAAATATATAAAATTTTTTTTCAAAATGGCGGCTAATGTAAAAATTCAAAGTGTCATAACTTTGCTAAATGAAATCCTACTAAAAAATGTTTAATGCAAAAAGTGTTTGGAATTATAATTTGCATATAAAAGCAATTTTTAATTATTTTTTTTTTAATAAAAACCGAGTCTTACCATATATTGACCGAGACCTCGAACGAGCTTTTATGCGACTCTGCATATAGTTAACGCTCGTATGAGGCTTCTATTCAAGAAATCGACTTGAATTTTTTATACAAAATAGAGCTTTCGACTATACTTACGATACTATAAAAAAAAATTAAAAATTAAAAAATAAAAGTATTTTTTTTTCAAAACACGTTTAGTGTGATGAGTCGATCGACCCACCATACATACGCTCATAAGATTTTCAATATAGTTTAGGTCAGTGTGAGCTTATTTATACATATTTGAATTTCAATTTTTGTGACAGTATAGAATTCTTAAGCATCCTGTGTATGTTTGTTAGCAAAATCCATTTTGTCAATTTTTTGCAAAATGACGACAAGTATTAAAATTCAATCACTTATAACTCAGTAGTGTTGAATTTTGGCAAAAAGGTCTCTATACATGAAATGTTGAGAAGCCTAAAGTTCATCTAAGTAAAATATAAAAAATATATATTTTCGCTTGAAAACAAGCGATGTATCAGTTCGATCGTACCCCCATACTAGCCATTTTGAGACTTTCGGAAGAGTTAACGCTCTTAACTGTTTGGTTTCGAAGATAAAAATTTAAATTTTGAGTATCGCATAGAACTAACGTGCAGCCCCTATACGTTATGTTTAAAAAAAATATATAAATTTTTTTTTCAAAATGGCGGCTAATGTAAAAATTCAAAGTGTCATAACTTTGCTAAATGAAATCCTACTAAAAAATGTTTAATGCAAAAAGTGTTTGGAATTTTAATTTGCATATAAAAGCAATTTTTAATTATTTTTTTTTTAATAAAAACCGAGTCTTACCATATATTGACCGAGACCTCGAACGAGCTTTTATGCGACTCTGCATATAGTTAACGCTCGTATGAGGCTTCTATTCAAGAAATCGACTTGAATTTTTTATACAAAATAGAGCTTTCGACTATACTTACGATACTATAAAAAAAAATTAAAAATTAAAAAATAAAAGTATTTTTTTTTCAAAACACGTTTAGTGTGATGAGTCGATCGACCCACCATACATACGCTCATAAGATTTTCAATATAGTTTAGGTCAGTGTGAGCTTATTTATACATATTTGAATTTCAATTTTTGTGACAGTATAGAATTCTTAAGCATCCTGTGTATGTTTGTTAGCAAAATCCATTTTGTCAATTTTTTGCAAAATGACGACAAGTATTAAAATTCAATCACTTATAACTCAGTAGTGTTGAATTTTGGCAAAAAGGTCTCTATACATGAAATGTTGAGAAGCCTAAAGTTCATGTAAGTAAAATATAAAAAATATATATTTTCGCTTGAAAACAAGCGATGTATCAGTTCGATCGTACCCCCATACTAGCCATTTTGAGACTTTCGGAAGAGTTAACGCTCTTAACTGTTTGGTTTCGAAGATAAAAATTTAAATTTTGAGTATCGCATAGAACTAACGTGCAGCCCCTATACGTTATGTTTAAAAAAAATATATAAATTTTTTTTTCAAAATGGCGGCTAATGTAAAAATTCAAAGTGTCATAACTTTGCTAAATGAAATCCTACTAAAAAATGTTTAATGCAAAAAGTGTTTGGAATTTTAATTTGCATATAAAAGCAATTTTTAATTATTTTTTTTTTAATAAAAACCGAGTCTTACCATATATTGACCGAGACCTCGAACGAGCTTTTATGCGACTCTGCATATAGTTAACGCTCGTATGAGGCTTCTATTTAAGAAATCGACTTGAATTTTTAATACAAAATAGAGCTTTCGACTATACTTACGATACTATAAAAAAAAATTAAAAATTAAAAAATAAAAGTATTTTTTTTTCAAAACACGTTTAGTGTGATGAGTCGATCGACCCACCATACATACGCTCATAAGATTTTCAATATAGTTTAGGTCAGTGTGAGCTTATTTATACATATTTGAATTTCAATTTTTGTGACAGTATAGAATTCTTAAGCATCCTGTGTATGTTTGTTAGCAAAATCCATTTTGTCAATTTTTTGCAAAATGACGACAAGTATTAAAATTCAATCACTTATAACTCAGTAGTGTTGAATTTTGGCAAAAAGGTCTCTATACATGAAATGTTGAGAAGCCTAAAGTTCATCTAAGTAAAATATAAAAAATATATATTTTTGCTTGAAAACTAGCGATGTATCAGTTCGATCGTACCCCCATACTAGCCATTTTGAGACTTTCGGAAGAGTTAACGCTCTTAACTGTTTGGTTTCGAAGATAAAAATTTAAATTTTGAGTATCGCATAGAACTAACGTGCAGCCCCTATACGTTATGTTTAAAAAAAATATATAAAATTTTTTTTCAAAATGGCTGCTAATGTAAAAATTCAAAGTGTCATAACTTTGCTAAATGAAATCCTACTAAAAAATGTTGAATGCAAAAAGTGTTTGGAATTTTAATTTGCATATAAAAGCAATTTTTAATTATTTTTTTTTTAATAAAAACCGAGTCTTACCATATATTGACCGAGACCTCGAACGAGCTTTTATGCGACTCTGCATATAGTTAACGCTCGTATGAGGCTTCTATTCAAGAAATCGACTTGAATTTTTTATACAAAATAGAGCTTTCGACTATACTTACGATACTATAAAAAAAAATTAAAAATTAAAAAATAAAAGTATTTTTTTTTCAAAACACGTTTAGTGTGATGAGTCGATCGACCCACCATACATACGCTCATAAGATTTTCAATATAGTTTAGGTCAGTGTGAGCTTATTTATACATATTTGAATTTCAATTTTTGTGACAGTATAGAATTCTTAAGCATCCTGTGTATGTTTGTTAGCAAAATCCATTTTGTCAATTTTTTGCAAAATGACGACAAGTATTAAAATTCAATCACTTATAACTCAGTAGTGTTGAATTTTGGCAAAAAGGTCTCTATACATGAAATGTTGAGAAGCCTAAAGTTTATCTAAGTAAAATATAAAAAATATATATTTTTGCTTGAAAACAAGCGATGTATCAGTTCGATCGTACCCCCATACTAGCCATTTTGAGACTTTCGGAAGAGTTAACGTTCTTAACTGTTTGGTTTCGAAGATAAAAATTTAAATTTTGAGTATCGCATAGAACTAACGTGCAGCCCCTATACGTTATGTTTAAAAAAAATATATAAATTTTTTTTTCAAAATGGCGGCTAATGTAAAAATTCAAAGTGTCATAACTTTGCTAAATGAAATCCTACTAAAAAATGTTTAATGCAAAAAGTGTTTGGAATTTTAATTTGCATATAAAAGCAATTTTTAATTATTTTTTTTTTAATAAAAACCGAGTCTTACCATATATTGACCGAGACCTCGAACGAGCTTTTATGCGACTCTGCATATAGTTAACGCTCGTATGAGGCTTCTATTCAAGAAATCGACTTGAATTTTTTATACAAAATAGAGCTTTCTACTATACTTACGATACTATAAAAAAAAATTAAAAATTAAAAAATAAAAGTATTTTTTTTTCAAAACACGTTTAGTGTGATGAGTCGATCGACCCACCATACATACGCTCATAAGATTTTCAATATAGTTTAGGTCAGTGTGAGCTTATTTATACATATTTGAATTTCAATTTTTGTGACAGTATAGAATTCTTAAGCATCCTGTGTATGTTTGTTAGCAAAATCCATTTTGTCAATTTTTTGCAAAATGACGACAAGTATTAAAATTCAATCACTTATAACTCAGTAGTGTTGAATTTTGGCAAAAAGGTCTCTATACATGAAATGTTGAGAAGCCTAAAGTTCATCTAAGTAAAATATAAAAAATATATATTTTTGCTTGAAAACAAGCGATGTATCAGTTCGATCGTACCCCCATACTAGCCATTTTGAGACTTTCGGAAGAGTTAACGTTCTTAACTGTTTGGTTTCGAAGATAAAAATTTAAATTTTGAGTATCGCATAGAACTAACGTGCAGCCCCTATACGTTATGTTTAAAAAAAATATATAAATTTTTTTTAAAATGGCGGCTAATGTAAAAATTCAAAGTGTCATAACTTTGCTAAATGAAATCCTACTAAAAAATGTTTAATGCAAAAAGTGTTTGGAATTTTAATTTGCATATAAAAGCAATTTTTAATTATTTTTTTTTTAATAAAAACCGAGTCTTACCATATATTGACCGAGACCTCGAACGAGCTTTTATGCGACTCTGCATATAGTTAACGCTCGTATGAGGCTTCTATTCAAGAAATCGACTTGAATTTTTTATACAAAATAGAGCTTTCGACTATACTTACGATACTATAAAAAAAAATTAAAAATTAAAAAATAAAAGTATTTTTTTTTCAAAACACGTTTAGTGTGATGAGTCGTATCTATATATCCCACCATACATACGCTCATAAGATTTTCAATATAGTTTAGGTCAGTGTGAGCTTATTTATACATATTTGAATTTCAATTTTTGTGACAGTATAGAATTCTTAAGCATCCTGTGTATGTTTGTTAGCAAAATCCATTTTGTCAATTTTTTGCAAAATGACGACAAGTATTAAAATTCAATCACTTATAACTCAGTAGTGTTGAATTTTGGCAAAAAGGTCTCTATACATGAAATGTTGAGAAGCCTAAAGTTCATCTAAGTAAAATATAAAAAATATATATTTTTGCTTGAAAACAAGCGATGTATCAGTTCGATCGTACCCCCATACTAGCCATTTTGAGACTTTCGGAAGAGTTAAAGCTCTTAACTGTTTGGTTTCGAAGATAAAAATTTAAATTTTGAGTATCGCATAGAACTAACGTGCAGCCCCTATACGTTATGTTTAAAAAAAATATATAAAATTTTTTTTCAAAATGGCGGCTAATGTAAAAATTCAAAGTGTCATAACTTTGCTAAATAAAATTCTACTAAAAAATGTTTTATTCAAAAAGTGTTTGGAATTTTAATTTGCATATAAAAGCAATTTTTAATTTTTTTTTTTTTAATAAAAACCGAGTCTTACCATATATTGACCGAGACCTCGAACGAGCTTTTATGCGACTCTGCATATAGTTAACGTTAGTATGAGGCTTCTATTCAAGAAATCGACTTGAATTTTTTATACAAAATAGAGCTTTCGACTATACTTACGATACTATAAAAAAAAATTAAAAATTAAAAAATAAAAGTATTTTTTTTTCAAAACACGTTTAGTGTGATGAGTCGTATCTATATATCCCACCATACATACGCTCATAAGATTTTCAATATAGTTTAGGTCAGTGTGAGCTTATTTATACATATTTGAATTTCAATTTTTGTGACAGTATAGAATTCTTAAGCATCCTGTGTATGTTTGTTAGCAAAATCCATTTTGTCAATTTTTTGCAAAATGACGACAAGTATTAAAATTCAATCACTTATAACTCAGTAGTGTTGAATTTTGGCAAAAAGGTCTCTATACATGAAATGTTGAGAAGCCTAAAGTTCATCTAAGTAAAATATAAAAAATATATATTTTTGCTTGAAAACAAGCGATGTATCAGTTCGATCGTACCCCCATACTAGCCATTTTGAGACTTTCGGAAGAGTTAACGCTCTTAACTGTTTGGTTTCGAAGATAAAATCTTAAATTTTGAGTATCGCATAGAACTAACGTGCAGCCTCTATACGTTATGTTTAAAAAAAATATATAAAATTTTTTTTCAAAATTGCGGCTAATGTAAAAATTCAAAGTGTCATAACTTTGCTAAATGAAATCCGTCTAAAAAATGTTTAATGCAAAAAGTGTTTGGAATTTTAATTTGCATATAAAAGCAATTTTTAATTATTTTTTTTTTAATAAAAACCGAGTCTTACCATATATTGACCGAGACCTCGAACGAGCTTTTATGCGACTCTGCATATAGTTAACGTTAGTATGAGGCTTCTATTCAAGAAATCGACTTGAATTTTTTATACAAAATAGAGCTTTCGACTATACTTACGATACTATAAAAAAAAATTAAAAATTAAAAAATAAAAGTATTTTTTTTTCAAAACACGTTTAGTGTGATGAGTCGTATCTATATATCCCACCATACATACGCTCATAAGATTTTCAATATAGTTTAGGTCAGTGTGAGCTTATTTATACATATTTGAATTTCAATTTTTGTGACAGTATAGAATTCCTAAGCATCCTGTGTATGTTTGTTAGCAAAATCCATTTTGTCAATTTTTTGCAAAATGACGACAAGTATTAAAATTCAATCACTTATAACTCAGTAGTGTTGAATTTTGGCAAAAAGGTCTCTATACATGAAATGTTGAGAAGCCTAAAGTTCATCTAAGTAAAATATAAAAAATATATATTTTTGCTTGAAAACAAGCGATGTATCAGTTCGATCGTACCCCCATACTAGCCATTTTGAGACTTTCGGAAGAGTTAACGCTCTTAACTGTTTGGTTTCGAAGATAAAAATTTAAATTTTGAGTATCGCATAGAACTAACGTGCAGCCCCTATACGTTATGTTTAAAAAAAATATATAAAATTTTTTTTCAAAATGGCGGCTAATGTAAAAATTCAAAGTGTCATAACTTTGCTAAATGAAATCCTACTAAAAAATGTTTAATGCAAAAAGTGTTTGGAATTTTAATTTGCATATAAAAGCAATTTTTAATTATTTTTTTTTTAATAAAAACCGAGTCTTACCATATATTGACCGAGACCTCGAACGAGCTTTTATGCGACTCTGCATATAGTTAACGCTCGTATGAGGCTTCTATTCAAGAAATCGACTTGAATTTTTTATACAAAATAGAGCTTTCGACTATACTTACGATTCTATAAAAAAAAATTAAAAATTAAAAAATAAAAGTATTTTTTTTTCAAAACACGTTTAGTGTGATGAGTCGATCGACCCACCATACATACGCTCATAAGATTTTCAATATAGTTTAGGTCAGTGTGAGCTTATTTATACATATTTGAATTTCAATTTTTGTGACAGTATAGAATTCTTAAGCATCCTGTGTATGTTTGTTAGCAAAATCCATTTTGTCAATTTTTTGCAAAATGACGACAAGTATTAAAATTCAATCACTTATAACTCAGTAGTGTTGAATTTTGGCAAAAAGGTCTCTATACATGAAATGTTGAGAAGCCTAAATTTCATCTAAGTAAAATATAAAAAATATATATTTTTGCTTGAAAACAAGCGATGTATCAGTTCGATCGTACCCCCATACTAGCCATTTTGAGACTTTCGGAAGAGTTAACGCTCTTAACTGTTTGGTTTCGAAGATAAAAATTTAAATTTTAAGTATCGCATAGAACTAACGTGCAGCCCCTATACGTTTTGTTTAAAAAAAATATATAAAATTTTTTTTCAAAATGGCGGCTAATGTAAAAATTCAAAGTGTCATAACTTTGCTAAATGAAATCCTACTAAAAAATGTTTAATGCAAAAAGTGTTTGGAATTTTAATTTGCATATAAAAGCAATTTTTAATTATTTTTTTTTTAATAAAAACCGAGTCTTACCATATATTGACCGAGACCTCGAACGAGCTTTTATGCGACTCTGCATATAGTTAACGCTCGTATGAGGCTTCTATTCAAGAAATCGACTTGAATTTTTTATACAAAATAGAGCTTTCGACTATACTTACGATACTATAAAAAAAAATTAAAAATTAAAAAATAAAAGTATTTTTTTTTCAAAACACGTTTAGTGTGATGAGTCGATCGACCCACCATACATACGCTCATAAGATTTTCAATATAGTTTAGGTCAGTGTGAGCTTATTTATACATATTTGAATTTCAATTTTTGTGACAGTATAGAATTCTTAAGCATCCTGTGTATGTTTGTTAGCAAAATCCATTTTGTCAATTTTTTGCAAAATGACGACAAGTATTAAAATTCAATCACTTATAACTCAGTAGTGTTGAATTTTGGCAAAAAGGTCTCTATACATGAAATGTTGAGAAGCCTAAAGTTCATCTAAGTAAAATATAAAAAATATATATTTTTGCTTGAAAACAAGCGATGTATCAGTTCGATCGTACCCCCATACTAGCCATTTTGAGACTTTCGGAAGAGTTAACGCTCTTAACTGTTTGGTTTCGAAGATAAAAATTTAAATTTTGAGTATCGCATAGAACTAACGTGCAGCCCCTATACGTTATGTTTAAAAAAAATATATAAAAATTTTTTTCAAAATGGCGGCTAATGTTAAAATATAAAGTGTCATAACTTTGCTAAATGAAATCCTACTAAAAAATGTTTAATGCAAAAAGTGTTTGGAATTTTAATTTGCATATAAAAGCAATTTTTAATTATTTTTTTTTTAATAAAAACCGAGTCTTACCATATATTGACCGAGACCTCGAACGAGCTTTTATGCGACTCTGCATATAGTTAACGCTCGTATGAGGCTTCTATTCAAGAAATCGACTTGAATTTTTTATACAAAATAGAGCTTTCGACTATACTTACGATACTATAAAAAAAAATTAAAAATTAAAAAATAAAAGTATTTTTTTTTCAAAACACGTTTAGTGTGATGAGTCGATCGACCCACCATACATACGCTCATAAGATTTTCAATATAATTTAGGTCAGTGTGAGCTTGTTTATACATATTTAAATTTCAATTTTTGTGACAGTATAGAATTCTTAAGCATCCTGTGTATGTTTGTTAGCAAAATCCATTTTGTCAATTTTTTGCAAAATGACGACAAGTATTAAAATTCAATCACTTATAACTCAGTAGTGTTGAATTTTGGCAAAAAGGTCTCTATACATGAAATGTTGAGAAGCCTAAAGTTCATCTAAGTAAAATATAAAAAATATATATTTTTGCTTGAAAACAAGCGATGTATCAGTTCGATCGTACCCCCATACTAGCCATTTTGAGACTTTCGGAAGAGTTAACGCTCTTAACTGTTTGGTTTCGAAGATAAAATCTTAAATTTTGAGTATCGCATAGAACTAACGTGCAGCCTCTATACGTTATGTTTAAAAAAAATATATAAAATTTTTTTTCAAAATTGCGGCTAATGTAAAAATTCAAAGTGTCATAACTTTGCTAAATGAAATCCGTCTAAAAAATGTTTAATGCAAAAAGTGTTTGGAATTTTAATTTGCATATAAAAGCAATTTTTAATTATTTTTTTTTTAATAAAAACCGAGTCTTACCATATATTGACCGAGACCTCGAACGAGCTTTTATGCGACTCTGCATATAGTTAACGTTAGTATGAGGCTTCTATTCAAGAAATCGACTTGAATTTTTTATACAAAATAGAGCTTTCGACTATACTTACGATACTATAAAAAAAAATTAAAAATTAAAAAATAAAAGTATTTTTTTTTCAAAACACGTTTAGTGTGATGAGTCGTATCTATATATCCCACCATACATACGCTCATAAGATTTTCAATATAGTTTAGGTCAGTGTGAGCTTATTTATACATATTTGAATTTCAATTTTTGTGACAGTATAGAATTCCTAAGCATCCTGTGTATGTTTGTTAGCAAAATCCATTTTGTCAATTTTTTGCAAAATGACGACAAGTATTAAAATTCAATCACTTATAACTCAGTAGTGTTGAATTTTGGCAAAAAGGTCTCTATACATGAAATGTTGAGAAGCCTAAAGTTCATCTAAGTAAAATATAAAAAATATATATTTTTGCTTGAAAACAAGCGATGTATCAGTTCGATCGTACCCCCATACTAGCCATTTTGAGACTTTCGGAAGAGTTAACGCTCTTAACTGTTTGGTTTCGAAGATAAAAATTTAAATTTTGAGTATCGCATAGAACTAACGTGCAGCCCCTATACGTTATGTTTAAAAAAAATATATAAAATTTTTTTTCAAAATGGCGGCTAATGTAAAAATTCAAAGTGTCATAACTTTGCTAAATGAAATCCTACTAAAAAATGTTTAATGCAAAAAGTGTTTGGAATTTTAATTTGCATATAAAAGCAATTTTTAATTATTTTTTTTTTAATAAAAACCGAGTCTTACCATATATTGACCGAGACCTCGAACGAGCTTTTATGCGACTCTGCATATAGTTAACGCTCGTATGAGGCTTCTATTCAAGAAATCGACTTGAATTTTTTATACAAAATAGAGCTTTCGACTATACTTACGATTCTATAAAAAAAAATTAAAAATTAAAAAATAAAAGTATTTTTTTTTCAAAACACGTTTAGTGTGATGAGTCGATCGACCCACCATACATACGCTCATAAGATTTTCAATATAGTTTAGGTCAGTGTGAGCTTATTTATACATATTTGAATTTCAATTTTTGTGACAGTATAGAATTCTTAAGCATCCTGTGTATGTTTGTTAGCAAAATCCATTTTGTCAATTTTTTGCAAAATGACGACAAGTATTAAAATTCAATCACTTATAACTCAGTAGTGTTGAATTTTGGCAAAAAGGTCTCTATACATGAAATGTTGAGAAGCCTAAATTTCATCTAAGTAAAATATAAAAAATATATATTTTTGCTTGAAAACAAGCGATGTATCAGTTCGATCGTACCCCCATACTAGCCATTTTGAGACTTTCGGAAGAGTTAACGCTCTTAACTGTTTGGTTTCGAAGATAAAAATTTAAATTTTAAGTATCGCATAGAACTAACGTGCAGCCCCTATACGTTTTGTTTAAAAAAAATATATAAAATTTTTTTTCAAAATGGCGGCTAATGTAAAAATTCAAAGTGTCATAACTTTGCTAAATGAAATCCTACTAAAAAATGTTTAATGCAAAAAGTGTTTGGAATTTTAATTTGCATATAAAAGCAATTTTTAATTATTTTTTTTTTAATAAAAACCGAGTCTTACCATATATTGACCGAGACCTCGAACGAGCTTTTATGCGACTCTGCATATAGTTAACGCTCGTATGAGGCTTCTATTCAAGAAATCGACTTGAATTTTTTATACAAAATAGAGCTTTCGACTATACTTACGATACTATAAAAAAAAATTAAAAATTAAAAAATAAAAGTATTTTTTTTTCAAAACACGTTTAGTGTGATGAGTCGATCGACCCACCATACATACGCTCATAAGATTTTCAATATAGTTTAGGTCAGTGTGAGCTTATTTATACATATTTGAATTTCAATTTTTGTGACAGTATAGAATTCTTAAGCATCCTGTGTATGTTTGTTAGCAAAATCCATTTTGTCAATTTTTTGCAAAATGACGACAAGTATTAAAATTCAATCACTTATAACTCAGTAGTGTTGAATTTTGGCAAAAAGGTCTCTATACATGAAATGTTGAGAAGCCTAAAGTTCATCTAAGTAAAATATAAAAAATATATATTTTTGCTTGAAAACAAGCGATGTATCAGTTCGATCGTACCCCCATACTAGCCATTTTGAGACTTTCGGAAGAGTTAACGCTCTTAACTGTTTGGTTTCGAAGATAAAAATTTAAATTTTGAGTATCGCATAGAACTAACGTGCAGCCCCTATACGTTATGTTTAAAAAAAATATATAAAATTTTTTTTCAAAATGGCGGCTAATGTAAAAATTCAAAGTGTCATAACTTTGCTAAATGAAATCCTACTAAAAAATGTTTAATGCAAAAAGTGTTTGGAATTTTAATTTGCATATAAAAGCAATTTTTAATTATTTTTTTTTTAATAAAAACCGAGTCTTACCATATATTGACCGAGACCTCGAACGAGCTTTTATGCGACTCTGCATATAGTTAACGCTCGTATGAGGCTTCTATTCAAGAAATCGACTTGAATTTTTTATACAAAATAGAGCTTTCGACTATACTTACGATACTATAAAAAAAAATTAAAAATTAAAAAATTAAAGTATTTTTTTTTCAAAACACGTTTAGTGTGATGAGTCGATCGACCCACCATACATACGCTCATAAGATTTTCAATATAGTTTAGGTCAGTGTGAGCTTATTTATACATATTTGAATTTCAATTTTTGTGACAGTATAGAATTCTTAAGCATCCTGTGTATGTTTGTTAGCAAAATCCATTTTGTCAATTTTTTGCAAAATGACGACAAGTATTAAAATTCAATCACTTATAACTCAGTAGTGTTGAATTTTGGCAAAAAGGTCTCTATACATGAAATGTTGAGAAGCCTAAAGTTCATCTAAGTAAAATATAAAAAATATATATTTTTGCTTGAAAACAAGCGATGTATCAGTTCGATCGTACCCCCATACTAGCCATTTTGAGACTTTCGGAAGAGTTAACGCTCTTAACTGTTTGGTTTCGAAGATAAAAATTTAAATTTTGAGTATCGCATAGAACTAACGTGCAGCCCCTATACGTTATGTTTAAAAAAAATATATAAAAATTTTTTTCAAAATGGCGGCTAATGTTAAAATATAAAGTGTCATAACTTTGCTAAATGAAATCCTACTAAAAAATGTTTAATGCAAAAAGTGTTTGGAATTTTAATTTGCATATAAAAGCAATTTTTAATTATTTTTTTTTTAATAAAAACCGAGTCTTACCATATATTGACCGAGACCTCGAACGAGCTTTTATGCGACTCTGCATATAGTTAACGCTCGTATGAGGCTTCTATTCAAGAAATCGACTTGAATTTTTTATACAAAATAGAGCTTTCGACTATACTTACGATACTATAAAAAAAAATTAAAAATTAAAAAATAAAAGTATTTTTTTTTCAAAACACGTTTAGTGTGATGAGTCGATCGACCCACCATACATACGCTCATAAGATTTTCAATATAATTTAGGTCAGTGTGAGCTTGTTTATACATATTTAAATTTCAATTTTTGTGACAGTATAGAATTCTTAAGCATCCTGTGTATGTTTGTTAGCAAAATCCATTTTGTCAATTTTTTGCAAAATGACGACAAGTATTAAAATTCAATCACTTATAACTCAGTAGTGTTGAATTTTGTCAAAAAGGTCTCTATACATGAAATGTTGAGAAGCCTAAAGTTCATCTAAGTAAAATATAAAAAATATATATTTTTGCTTGAAAACAAGCGATGTATCAGTTCGATCGTACCCCCATACTAGCCATTTTGAGACTTTCGGAAGAGTTAACGCTCTTAACTGTTTGGTTTCGAAGATAAAAATTTAAATTTTGAGTATCGCATAGAACTTACGTGCAGCCCCTATACGTTATGTTTAAAAAAAATATATAAAATTTTTTTTCAAAATGGCGGCTAATGTAAAAATTCAAAGTGTCATAACTTTGCTAAATGAAATCCTACTAAAAAATGTTTAATGCAAAAAGTGTTTGGAATTTTAATTTGCATATAAAAGCAATTTTTAATTATTTTTTTTTTAATAAAAACCGAGTCTTACCATATATTGACCGAGACCTCGAACGAGCTTTTATGCGACTCTGCATATAGTTAACGCTCGTATGAGGCTTCTATTCAAGAAATCGACTTGAATTTCTTATACAAAATAGAGCTTTCGACTATACTTACGATACTATAAAAAAAAATTAAAAATTAAAAAATAAAAGTATTTTTTTTTCAAAACACGTTTAGTGTGATGAGTCGATCGACCCACCATACATACGCTCATAAGATTTTCAATATAGTTTAGGTCAGTGTGAGCTTATTTATACATATTTGAATTTCAATTTTTGTGACAGTATAGAATTCTTAAGCATCCTGTGTATGTTTGTTAGCAAAATCCATTTTGTCAATTTTTTGCAAAATGACGACAAGTATTAAAATTCAATCACTTATTACTCAGTAGTGTTGAATTTTGGCAAAAAGGTCTCTATACATGAAATGTTGAGAAGCCTAAAGTTCATCTAAGTAAAATATAAAAAATATATATTTTTCTTGAAAACAAGCGATGTATCAGTTCGATCGTACCCCCATACTAGCCATTTTGAGACTTTCGGAAGAGTTAACGCTCTTAACTGTTTGGTTTCGAAGATAAAAATTTAAATTTTGAGTATCGCATAGAACTAACGTGCAGCCCCTATACGTTATGTTTAAAAAAAATATATAAAATTTTTTTTCAAAATGGCGGCTAATGTAAAAATTCAAAGTGTCATAACTTTGCTAAATAAAATCCTACTAAAAAATGTTTAATTCAAAAAGTGTTTGGAATTTTAATTTGCATATAAAAGCAATTTTTAATTTTTTTTTTTTTAATAAAAACCGAGTCTTACCATATATTGACCGAGACCTCGAACGAGCTTTTATGCGACTCTGCATATAGTTAACGCTCGTATGAGGCTTCTATTCAAGAAATCGACTTGAATTTTTTATACAAAATAGAGCTTTCGACTATACTTACGATACTATAAAAAAAAATTAAAAATTAAAAAATAAAAGTATTTTTTTTTCAAAACACGTTTAGTGTGATGAGTCGATCGACCCACCATACATACGCTCATAAGATTTTCAATATAGTTTAGGTCAGTGTGAGCTTATTTATACATATTTGAATTTCAATTTTTGTGACAGTATAGAATTCTTAAGCATCCTGTGTATGTTTGTTAGCAAAATCCATTTTGTCAATTTTTTGCAAAATGACGACAAGTATTAAAATTCAATCACTTATAACTCAGTAGTGTTGAATTTTGGCAAAAAGGTCTCTATACATGAAATGTTGAGAAGCCTAAAGTTCATCTAAGTAAAATATAAAAAATATATATTTTTGCTTGAAAACAAGCGATGTATCAGTTCGATCGTACCCCCATACTAGCCATTTTGAGACTTTCGGAAGAGTTAACGCTCTTAACTGTTTGGTTTCGAAGATAAAAATTTAAATTTTGAGTATCGCATAGAACTAACGTGCAGCCCCTATACGTTATGTTTAAAAAAAATATATAAAATTTTTTTTCAAAATGGCGGCTAATGTAAAAATTCAAAGTGTCATAACTTTGCTAAATGAAATCCTACTAAAAAATGTTTAATGCAAAAAGTGTTTGGAATTATAATTTGCATATAAAAGCAATTTTTAATTATTTTTTTTTTAATAAAAACCGAGTCTTACCATATATTGACCGAGACCTCGAACGAGCTTTTATGCGACTCTGCATATAGTTAACGCTCGTATGAGGCTTCTATTCAAGAAATCGACTTGAATTTTTTATACAAAATAGAGCTTTCGACTATACTTACGATACTATAAAAAAAAATTAAAAATTAAAAAATAAAAGTATTTTTTTTTCAAAACACGTTTAGTGTGATGAGTCGATCGACCCACCATACATACGCTCATAAGATTTTCAATATAGTTTAGGTCAGTGTGAGCTTATTTATACATATTTGAATTTCAATTTTTGTGACAGTATAGAATTCTTAAGCATCCTGTGTATGTTTGTTAGCAAAATCCATTTTGTCAATTTTTTGCAAAATGACGACAAGTATTAAAATTCAATCACTTATAACTCAGTAGTGTTGAATTTTGGCAAAAAGGTCTCTATACATGAAATGTTGAGAAGCCTAAAGTTCATCTAAGTAAAATATAAAAAATATATATTTTCGCTTGAAAACAAGCGATGTATCAGTTCGATCGTACCCCCATACTAGCCATTTTGAGACTTTCGGAAGAGTTAACGCTCTTAACTGTTTGGTTTCGAAGATAAAAATTTAAATTTTGAGTATCGCATAGAACTAACGTGCAGCCCCTATACGTTATGTTTAAAAAAAATATATAAAATTTTTTTTCAAAATGGCGGCTAATGTAAAAATTCAAAGTGTCATAACTTTGCTAAATGAAATCCTACTAAAAAATGTTTAATGCAAAAAGTGTTTGGAATTATAATTTGCATATAAAAGCAATTTTTAATTATTTTTTTTTTAATAAAAACCGAGTCTTACCATATATTGACCGAGACCTCGAACGAGCTTTTATGCGACTCTGCATATAGTTAACGCTCGTATGAGGCTTCTATTCAAGAAATCGACTTGAATTTTTTATACAAAATAGAGCTTTCGACTATACTTACGATACTATAAAAAAAAATTAAAAATTAAAAAATAAAAGTATTTTTTTTTCAAAACACGTTTAGTGTGATGAGTCGATCGACCCACCATACATACGCTCATAAGATTTTCAATATAGTTTAGGTCAGTGTGAGCTTATTTATACATATTTGAATTTCAATTTTTGTGACAGTATAGAATTCTTAAGCATCCTGTGTATGTTTGTTAGCAAAATCCATTTTGTCAATTTTTTGCAAAATGACGACAAGTATTAAAATTCAATCACTTATAACTCAGTAGTGTTGAATTTTGGCAAAAAGGTCTCTATACATGAAATGTTGAGAAGCCTAAAGTTCATCTAAGTAAAATATAAAAAATATATATTTTCGCTTGAAAACAAGCGATGTATCAGTTCGATCGTACCCCCATACTAGCCATTTTGAGACTTTCGGAAGAGTTAACGCTCTTAACTGTTTGGTTTCGAAGATAAAAATTTAAATTTTGAGTATCGCATAGAACTAACGTGCAGCCCCTATACGTTATGTTTAAAAAAAATATATAAAATTTTTTTTCAAAATGGCGGCTAATGTAAAAATTCAAAGTGTCATAACTTTGCTAAATGAAATCCTACTAAAAAATGTTTAATGCAAAAAGTGTTTGGAATTATAATTTGCATATAAAAGCAATTTTTAATTATTTTTTTTTTAATAAAAACCGAGTCTTACCATATATTGACCGAGACCTCGAACGAGCTTTTATGCGACTCTGCATATAGTTAACGCTCGTATGAGGCTTCTATTCAAGAAATCGACTTGAATTTTTTATACAAAATAGAGCTTTCGACTATACTTACGATACTATAAAAAAAAATTAAAAATTAAAAAATAAAAGTATTTTTTTTTCAAAACACGTTTAGTGTGATGAGTCGATCGACCCACCATACATACGCTCATAAGATTTTCAATATAGTTTAGGTCAGTGTGAGCTTATTTATACATATTTGAATTTCAATTTTTGTGACAGTATAGAATTCTTAAGCATCCTGTGTATGTTTGTTAGCAAAATCCATTTTGTCAATTTTTTGCAAAATGACGACAAGTATTAAAATTCAATCACTTATAACTCAGTAGTGTTGAATTTTGGCAAAAAGGTCTCTATACATGAAATGTTGAGAAGCCTAAAGTTCATCTAAGTAAAATATAAAAAATATATATTTTCGCTTGAAAACAAGCGATGTATCAGTTCGATCGTACCCCCATACTAGCCATTTTGAGACTTTCGGAAGAGTTAACGCTCTTAACTGTTTGGTTTCGAAGATAAAAATTTAAATTTTGAGTATCGCATAGAACTAACGTGCAGCCCCTATACGTTATGTTTAAAAAAAATATATAAATTTTTTTTTCAAAATGGCGGCTAATGTAAAAATTCAAAGTGTCATAACTTTGCTAAATGAAATCCTACTAAAAAATGTTTAATGCAAAAAGTGTTTGGAATTTTAATTTGCATATAAAAGCAATTTTTAATTATTTTTTTTTTAATAAAAACCGAGTCTTACCATATATTGACCGAGACCTCGAACGAGCTTTTATGCGACTCTGCATATAGTTAACGCTCGTATGAGGCTTCTATTCAAGAAATCGACTTGAATTTTTTATACAAAATAGAGCTTTCGACTATACTTACGATACTATAAAAAAAAATTAAAAATTAAAAAATAAAAGTATTTTTTTTTCAAAACACGTTTAGTGTGATGAGTCGATCGACCCACCATACATACGCTCATAAGATTTTCAATATAGTTTAGGTCAGTGTGAGCTTATTTATACATATTTGAATTTCAATTTTTGTGACAGTATAGAATTCTTAAGCATCCTGTGTATGTTTGTTAGCAAAATCCATTTTGTCAATTTTTTGCAAAATGACGACAAGTATTAAAATTCAATCACTTATAACTCAGTAGTGTTGAATTTTGGCAAAAAGGTCTCTATACATGAAATGTTGAGAAGCCTAAAGTTCATGTAAGTAAAATATAAAAAATATATATTTTCGCTTGAAAACAAGCGATGTATCAGTTCGATCGTACCCCCATACTAGCCATTTTGAGACTTTCGGAAGAGTTAACGCTCTTAACTGTTTGGTTTCGAAGATAAAAATTTAAATTTTGAGTATCGCATAGAACTAACGTGCAGCCCCTATACGTTATGTTTAAAAAAAATATATAAATTTTTTTTTCAAAATGGCGGCTAATGTAAAAATTCAAAGTGTCATAACTTTGCTAAATGAAATCCTACTAAAAAATGTTTAATGCAAAAAGTGTTTGGAATTTTAATTTGCATATAAAAGCAATTTTTAATTATTTTTTTTTTAATAAAAACCGAGTCTTACCATATATTGACCGAGACCTCGAACGAGCTTTTATGCGACTCTGCATATAGTTAACGCTCGTATGAGGCTTCTATTTAAGAAATCGACTTGAATTTTTAATACAAAATAGAGCTTTCGACTATACTTACGATACTATAAAAAAAAATTAAAAATTAAAAAATAAAAGTATTTTTTTTTCAAAACACGTTTAGTGTGATGAGTCGATCGACCCACCATACATACGCTCATAAGATTTTCAATATAGTTTAGGTCAGTGTGAGCTTATTTATACATATTTGAATTTCAATTTTTGTGACAGTATAGAATTCTTAAGCATCCTGTGTATGTTTGTTAGCAAAATCCATTTTGTCAATTTTTTGCAAAATGACGACAAGTATTAAAATTCAATCACTTATAACTCAGTAGTGTTGAATTTTGGCAAAAAGGTCTCTATACATGAAATGTTGAGAAGCCTAAAGTTCATCTAAGTAAAATATAAAAAATATATATTTTTGCTTGAAAACTAGCGATGTATCAGTTCGATCGTACCCCCATACTAGCCATTTTGAGACTTTCGGAAGAGTTAACGCTCTTAACTGTTTGGTTTCGAAGATAAAAATTTAAATTTTGAGTATCGCATAGAACTAACGTGCAGCCCCTATACGTTATGTTTAAAAAAAATATATAAAATTTTTTTTCAAAATGGCTGCTAATGTAAAAATTCAAAGTGTCATAACTTTGCTAAATGAAATCCTACTAAAAAATGTTGAATGCAAAAAGTGTTTGGAATTTTAATTTGCATATAAAAGCAATTTTTAATTATTTTTTTTTTAATAAAAACCGAGTCTTACCATATATTGACCGAGACCTCGAACGAGCTTTTATGCGACTCTGCATATAGTTAACGCTCGTATGAGGCTTCTATTCAAGAAATCGACTTGAATTTTTTATACAAAATAGAGCTTTCGACTATACTTACGATACTATAAAAAAAAATTAAAAATTAAAAAATAAAAGTATTTTTTTTTCAAAACACGTTTAGTGTGATGAGTCGATCGACCCACCATACATACGCTCATAAGATTTTCAATATAGTTTAGGTCAGTGTGAGCTTATTTATACATATTTGAATTTCAATTTTTGTGACAGTATAGAATTCTTAAGCATCCTGTGTATGTTTGTTAGCAAAATCCATTTTGTCAATTTTTTGCAAAATGACGACAAGTATTAAAATTCAATCACTTATAACTCAGTAGTGTTGAATTTTGGCAAAAAGGTCTCTATACATGAAATGTTGAGAAGCCTAAAGTTTATCTAAGTAAAATATAAAAAATATATATTTTTGCTTGAAAACAAGCGATGTATCAGTTCGATCGTACCCCCATACTAGCCATTTTGAGACTTTCGGAAGAGTTAACGTTCTTAACTGTTTGGTTTCGAAGATAAAAATTTAAATTTTGAGTATCGCATAGAACTAACGTGCAGCCCCTATACGTTATGTTTAAAAAAAATATATAAATTTTTTTTTCAAAATGGCGGCTAATGTAAAAATTCAAAGTGTCATAACTTTGCTAAATGAAATCCTACTAAAAAATGTTTAATGCAAAAAGTGTTTGGAATTTTAATTTGCATATAAAAGCAATTTTTAATTATTTTTTTTTCAATAAAAACCGAGTCTTACCATATATTGACCGAGACCTCGAACGAGCTTTTATGCGACTCTGCATATAGTTAACGCTCGTATGAGGCTTCTATTCAAGAAATCGACTTGAATTTTTTATACAAAATAGAGCTTTCTACTATACTTACGATACTATAAAAAAAAATTAAAAATTAAAAAATAAAAGTATTTTTTTTTCAAAACACGTTTAGTGTGATGAGTCGATCGACCCACCATACATACGCTCATAAGATTTTCAATATAGTTTAGGTCAGTGTGAGCTTATTTATACATATTTGAATTTCAATTTTTGTGACAGTATAGAATTCTTAAGCATCCTGTGTATGTTTGTTAGCAAAATCCATTTTGTCAATTTTTTGCAAAATGACGACAAGTATTAAAATTCAATCACTTATAACTCAGTAGTGTTGAATTTTGGCAAAAAGGTCTCTATACATGAAATGTTGAGAAGCCTAAAGTTCATCTAAGTAAAATATAAAAAATATATATTTTTGCTTGAAAACAAGCGATGTATCAGTTCGATCGTACCCCCATACTAGCCATTTTGAGACTTTCGGAAGAGTTAACGTTCTTAACTGTTTGGTTTCGAAGATAAAAATTTAAATTTTGAGTATCGCATAGAACTAACGTGCAGCCCCTATACGTTATGTTTAAAAAAAATATATAAATTTTTTTTAAAATGGCGGCTAATGTAAAAATTCAAAGTGTCATAACTTTGCTAAATGAAATCCTACTAAAAAATGTTTAATGCAAAAAGTGTTTGGAATTTTAATTTGCATATAAAAGCAATTTTTAATTATTTTTTTTTTAATAAAAACCGAGTCTTACCATATATTGACCGAGACCTCGAACGAGCTTTTATGCGACTCTGCATATAGTTAACGCTCGTATGAGGCTTCTATTCAAGAAATCGACTTGAATTTTTTATACAAAATAGAGCTTTCGACTATACTTACGATACTATAAAAAAAAATTAAAAATTAAAAAATAAAAGTATTTTTTTTTCAAAACACGTTTAGTGTGATGAGTCGTATCTATATATCCCACCATACATACGCTCATAAGATTTTCAATATAGTTTAGGTCAGTGTGAGCTTATTTATACATATTTGAATTTCAATTTTTGTGACAGTATAGAATTCTTAAGCATCCTGTGTATGTTTGTTAGCAAAATCCATTTTGTCAATTTTTTGCAAAATGACGACAAGTATTAAAATTCAATCACTTATAACTCAGTAGTGTTGAATTTTGGCAAAAAGGTCTCTATACATGAAATGTTGAGAAGCCTAAAGTTCATCTAAGTAAAATATAAAAAATATATATTTTTGCTTGAAAACAAGCGATGTATCAGTTCGATCGTACCCCCATACTAGCCATTTTGAGACTTTCGGAAGAGTTAAAGCTCTTAACTGTTTGGTTTCGAAGATAAAAATTTAAATTTTGAGTATCGCATAGAACTAACGTGCAGCCCCTATACGTTATGTTTAAAAAAAATATATAAAATTTTTTTTCAAAATGGCGGCTAATGTAAAAATTCAAAGTGTCATAACTTTGCTAAATAAAATTCTACTAAAAAATGTTTAATTCAAAAAGTGTTTGGAATTTTAATTTGCATATAAAAGCAATTTTTAATTTTTTTTTTTTTAATAAAAACCGAGTCTTACCATATATTGACCGAGACCTCGAACGAGCTTTTATGCGACTCTGCATATAGTTAACGTTAGTATGAGGCTTCTATTCAAGAAATCGACTTGAATTTTTTATACAAAATAGAGCTTTCGACTATACTTACGATACTATAAAAAAAAATTAAAAATTAAAAAATAAAAGTATTTTTTTTTCAAAACACGTTTAGTGTGATGAGTCGTATCTATATATCCCACCATACATACGCTCATAAGATTTTCAATATAGTTTAGGTCAGTGTGAGCTTATTTATACATATTTGAATTTCAATTTTTGTGACAGTATAGAATTCTTAAGCATCCTGTGTATGTTTGTTAGCAAAATCCATTTTGTCAATTTTTTGCAAAATGACGACAAGTATTAAAATTCAATCACTTATAACTCAGTAGTGTTGAATTTTGGCAAAAAGGTCTCTATACATGAAATGTTGAGAAGCCTAAAGTTCATCTAAGTAAAATATAAAAAATATATATTTTTGCTTGAAAACAAGCGATGTATCAGTTCGATCGTACCCCCATACTAGCCATTTTGAGACTTTCGGAAGAGTTAAAGCTCTTAACTGTTTGGTTTCGAAGATAAAAATTTAAATTTTGAGTATCGCATAGAACTAACGTGCAGCCCCTATACGTTATGTTTAAAAAAAATATATAAAATTTTTTTTCAAAATGGCGGCTAATGTAAAAATTCAAAGTGTCATAACTTTGCTAAATAAAATTCTACTAAAAAATGTTTAATTCAAAAAGTGTTTGGAATTTTAATTTGCATATAAAAGCAATTTTTAATTTTTTTTTTTTTAATAAAAACCGAGTCTTACCATATATTGACCGAGACCTCGAACGAGCTTTTATGCGACTCTGCATATAGTTAACGTTAGTATGAGGCTTCTATTCAAGAAATCGACTTGAATTTTTTATACAAAATAGAGCTTTCGACTATACTTACGATACTATAAAAAAAAATTAAAAATTAAAAAATAAAAGTATTTTTTTTTCAAAACACGTTTAGTGTGATGAGTCGATCGACCCACCATACATACGCTCATAAGATTTTCAATATAGTTTAGGTCAGTGTGAGCTTATTTATACATATTTGAATTTCAATTTTTGTGACAGTATAGAATTCTTAAGCATCCTGTGTATGTTTGTTAGCAAAATCCATTTTGTCAATTTTTTGCAAAATGACGACAAGTATTAAAATTCAATCACTTATAACTCAGTAGTGTTGAATTTTGGCAAAAAGGTCTCTATACATGAAATGTTGAGAAGCCTAAAGTTCATCTAAGTAAAATATAAAAAATATATATTTTTGCTTGAAAACAAGCGATGTATCAGTTCGATCGTACCCCCATACTAGCCATTTTGAGACTTTCGGAAGAGTTAACGTTCTTAACTGTTTGGTTTCGAAGATAAAAATTTAAATTTTGAGTATCGCATAGAACTAACGTGCAGCCCCTATACGTTATGTTTAAAAAAAATATATAAATTTTTTTTTCAAAATGGCGGCTAATGTAAAAATTCAAAGTGTCATAACTTTGCTAAATGAAATCCTACTAAAAAATGTTTAATGCAAAAAGTGTTTGGAATTTTAATTTGCATATAAAAGCAATTTTTAATTATTTTTTTTTTAATAAAAACCGAGTCTTACCATATATTGACCGAGACCTCGAACGAGCTTTTATGCGACTCTGCATATAGTTAACGCTCGTATGAGGCTTCTATTCAAGAAATCGACTTGAATTTTTTATACAAAATAGAGCTTTCGACTATACTTACGATACTATAAAAAAAAATTAAAAATTAAAAAATAAAAGTATTTTTTTTTCAAAACACGTTTAGTGTGATGAGTCGTATCTATATATCCCACCATACATACGCTCATAAGATTTTCAATATAGTTTAGGTCAGTGTGAGCTTATTTATACATATTTGAATTTCAATTTTTGTGACAGTATAGAATTCTTAAGCATCCTGTGTATGTTTGTTAGCAAAATCCATTTTGTCAATTTTTTGCAAAATGACGACAAGTATTAAAATTCAATCACTTATAACTCAGTAGTGTTGAATTTTGGCAAAAAGGTCTCTATACATGAAATGTTGAGAAGCCTAAAGTTCATCTAAGTAAAATATAAAAAATATATATTTTTGCTTGAAAACAAGCGATGTATCAGTTCGATCGTACCCCCATACTAGCCATTTTGAGACTTTCGGAAGAATTAACGCTCTTAACTGTTTGGTTTCGAAGATAAAAATTTAAATTTTGAGTATCGCATAGAACTAACGTGCAGCCCCTATACGTTATGTTTAAAAAAAATATATAAAATTTTTTTTTAAAATGGCGGCTAATGTAAAAATTCAAAGTGTCATAACTTTGCTAAATGAAATCCTACTAAAAAATGTTTAATGCAAAAAGTGTTTGGAATTTTAATTTGCATATAAAAGCAATTTTTAATTATTTTTTTTTTAATAAAAACCGAGTCTTACCATATATTGACCGAGACCTCGAACGAGCTTTTATGCGACTCTGCATATAGTTAACGTTAGTATAAGGCTTCTATTCAAGAAATCGACTTGAATTTTTTATACAAAATAGAGCTTTCGACTATAATTACGATACTATAAAAAAAAATTAAAAATTAAAAAATAAAAGTATTTTTTTTTCAAAACACGTTTAGTGTGATGAGTCGATCGACCCACCATACATACGCTCATAAGATTTTCAATATAGTTTAGGTCAGTGTGAGCTTATTTATACATATTTGAATTTCAATTTTTGTGACAGTATAGAATTCTTAAGCATCCTGTGTATGTTTGTTAGCAAAATCCATTTTGTCAATTTTTTGCAAAATGACGACAAGTATTAAAATTCAATCACTTATAACTCAGTAGTGTTGAATTTTGGCAAAAAGGTCTCTATACATGAAATGTTGAGAAGCCTAAAGTTCATCTAAGTAAAATATAAAAAATATATATTTTTGCTTGAAAACAAGCGATGTATCAGTTCGATCGTACCCCCATACTAGCCATTTTGAGACTTTCGGAAGAGTTAAAGCTCTTAACTGTTTGGTTTCGAAGATAAAAATTTAAATTTTGAGTATCGCATAGAACTAACGTGCAGCCCCTATACGTTATGTTTAAAAAAAATATATAAAAATTTTTTTCAAAATGGCGGCTAATGTAAAAATTCAAAGTGTCATAACTTTGCTAAATAAAATCCTACTAAAAAATGTTTAATTCAAAAAGTGTTTGGAATTTTAATTTGCATATAAAAGCAATTTTTAATTTTTTTTTTTTTAATAAAAACCGAGTCTTACCATATATTGACCGAGACCTCGAACGAGCTTTTATGCGACTCTGCATATAGTTAACGCTCGTATGAGGCTTCTATTCAAGAAATCGACTTGAATTTTTTATACAAAATAGAGCTTTTGACTATACTTACGATACTATAAAAAAAAATTAAAAATTAAAAAATAAAAGTATTTTTTTTTCAAAACACGTTTAGTGTGATGAGTCGATCGACCCACCATACATACGCTCATAAGATTTTCAATATAGTTTAGGTCAGTGTGAGCTTATTTATACATATTTGAATTTCAATTTTTGTGACAGTATAGAATTCTTAAGCATCCTGTGTATGTTTGTTAGCAAAATCCATTTTGTCAATTTTTTGCAAAATGACGACAAGTATTAAAATTCAATCACTTATAACTCAGTAGTGTTGAATTTTGGCAAAAAGGTCTCTATACATGAAATGTTAAGAAGCCTAAAGTTCATCTAAGTAAAATATAAAAAATATATATTTTTGCTTGAAAACAAGCGATGTATCAGTTCGATCGTACCCCCATACTAGCCATTTTGAGACTTTCGGAAGAGTTAACGCTCTTAACTGTTTGGTTTCGAAGATAAAAATTTAAATTTTGAGTATCGCATAGAACTAACGTGCAGCCCCTATACGTTATGTTTAAAAAAAATATATAAAATTTTTTTTCAAAATGGCGGCTAATGTAAAAATTCAAAGTGTCATAACTTTGCTAAATGAAATCCTACTAAAAAATGTTGAATGCAAAAAGTGTTTGGAATTTTAATTTGCATATAAAAGCAATTTTTAATTATTTTTTTTTTAATAAAAACCGAGTCTTACCATATATTGACCGAGACCTCGAACGAGCTTTTATGCGACTCTGCATATAGTTAACGCTCGTATGAGGCTTCTATTCAAGAAATCGACTTGAATTTTTTATACAAAATAGAGCTTTCGACTATACTTACGATACTATAAAAAAAAATTAAAAATTAAAAAATAAAAGTATTTTTTTTTCAAAACACGTTTAGTGTGATGAGTCGATCGACCCACCATACATACGCTCATAAGATTTTCAATATAGTTTAGGTCAGTGTGAGCTTATTTATACATATTTGAATTTCAATTTTTGTGACAGTATAGAATTCTTAAGCATCCTGTGTATGTTTGTTAGCAAAATCCATTTTGTCAATTTTTTGCAAAATGACGACAAGTATTAAAATTCAATCACTTATAACTCAGTAGTGTTAAATTTTGGCAAAAAGGTCTCTATACATGAAATGTTGAGAAGCCTAAAGTTCATCTAAGTAAAATATAAAAAATATATATTTTTGCTTGAAAACAAGCGATGTATCAGTTCGATCGTACCCCCATACTAGCCATTTTGAGACTTTCGGAAGAGTTAACGTTCTTAACTGTTTGCTTTCGAAGATAAAAATTTAAATTTTGAGTATCGCATAGAACTAACGTGCAGCCCCTATACGTTATGTTTAAAAAAAATATATAAATTTTTTTTTCAAAATGGCGGCTAATGTAAAAATTCAAAGTGTCATAACTTTGCTAAATGAAATCCTACTAAAAAATGTTTAATGCAAAAAGTGTTTGGAATTTTAATTTGCATATAAAAGCAATTTTTAATTATTTTTTTTTTAATAAAAACCGAGTCTTACCATATATTGACCGAGACCTCGAACGAGCTTTTATGCGACTCTGCATATAGTTAACGCTCGTATGAGGCTTCTATTCAAGAAATCGACTTGAATTTTTTATACAAAATAGAGCTTTCGACTATACTTACGATACTATAAAAAAAAATTAAAAATTAAAAAATAAAAGTATTTTTTTTTCAAAACACGTTTAGTGTGATGAGTCGATCGACCCACCATACATACGCTCATAAGATTTTCAATATAGTTTAGGTCAGTGTGAGCTTATTTATACATATTTGAATTTCAATTTTTGTGACAGTATAGAATTCTTAAGCATCCTGTGTATGTTTGTTAGCAAAATCCATTTTGTCAATTTTTTGCAAAATGACGACAAGTATTAAAATTCAATCACTTATAACTCAGTAGTGTTGAATTTTGGCAAAAAGGTCTCTATACATGAAATGTTGAGAAGCCTAAAGTTCATCTAAGTAAAATATAAAAAATATATATTTTCGCTTGAAAACAAGCGATGTATCAGTTCGATCGTACCCCCATACTAGCCATTTTGAGACTTTCGGAAGAGTTAACGCTCTTAACTGTTTGGTTTCGAAGATAAAAATTTAAATTTTGAGTATCGCATAGAACTAACGTGCAGCCCCTATACGTTATGTTTAAAAAAAATATATAAATTTTTTTTTCAAAATGGCGGCTAATGTAAAAATTCAAAGTGTCATAACTTTGCTAAATGAAATCCTACTAAAAAATGTTTAATGCAAAAAGTGTTTGGAATTTTAATTTGCATATAAAAGCAATTTTTAATTATTTTTTTTTTAATAAAAACCGAGTCTTACCATATATTGACCGAGACCTCGAACGAGCTTTTATGCGACTCTGCATATAGTTAACGCTCGTATGAGGCTTCTATTTAAGAAATCGACTCGAATTTTTAATACAAAATAGAGCTTTCGACTATACTTACGATACTATAAAAAAAAATTAAAAATTAAAAAATAAAAGTATTTTTTTTTCAAAACACGTTTAGTGTGATGAGTCGATCGACCCACCATACATACGCTCATTAGATTTTCAATATAGTTTAGGTCAGTGTGAGCTTATTTATACATATTTGAATTTCAATTTTTGTGACAGTATAGAATTCTTAAGCATCCTGTGTATGTTTGTTAGCAAAATCCATTTTGTCAATTTTTTGCAAAATGACGACAAGTATTAAAATTCAATCACTTATAACTCAGTAGTGTTGAATTTTGGCAAAAAGGTCTCTATACATGAAATGTTGAGAAGCCTAAAGTTCATCTAAGTAAAATATAAAAAATATATATTTTTGCTTGAAAACTAGCGATGTATCAGTTCGATCGTACCCCCATACTAGCCATTTTGAGACTTTCGGAAGAGTTAACGCTCTTAACTGTTTGGTTTCGAAGATAAAAATTTAAATTTTGAGTATCGCATAGAACTAACGTGCAGCCCCTATACGTTATGTTTAAAAAAAATATATAAAATTTTTTTTCAAAATGGCTGCTAATGTAAAAATTCAAAGTGTCATAACTTTGCTAAATGAAATCCTACTAAAAAATGTTGAATGCAAAAAGTGTTTGGAATTTTAATTTGCATATAAAAGCAATTTTTAATTATTTTTTTTTTAATAAAAACCGAGTCTTACCATATATTGACCGAGACCTCGAACGAGCTTTTATGCGACTCTGCATATAGTTAACGCTCGTATGAGGCTTCTATTCAAGAAATCGACTTGAATTTTTTATACAAAATAGAGCTTTCGACTATACTTACGATACTATAAAAAAAAATTAAAAATTAAAAAATAAAAGTATTTTTTTTTCAAAACACGTTTAGTGTGATGAGTCGATCGACCCACCATACATACGCTCATAAGATTTTCAATATAGTTTAGGTCAGTGTGAGCTTATTTATACATATTTGAATTTCAATTTTTGTGACAGTATAGAATTCTTAAGCATCCTGTGTATGTTTGTTAGCAAAATCCATTTTGTCAATTTTTTGCAAAATGACGACAAGTATTAAAATTCAATCACTTATAACTCAGTAGTGTTGAATTTTGGCAAAAAGGTCTCTATACATGAAATGTTGAGAAGCCTAAAGTTCATCTAAGTAAAATATAAAAAATATATATTTTTGCTTGAAAACAAGCGATGTATCAGTTCTCTCGTACCCCCATACTAGCCATTTTGAGACTTTCGGAAGAGTTAACGTTCTTAACTGTTTGGTTTCGAAGATAAAAATTTAAATTTTGAGTATCGCATAGAACTAACGTGCAGCCCCTATACGTTATGTTTAAAAAAAATATATAAATTTTTTTTAAAATGGCGGCTAATGTAAAAATTCAAAGTGTCATAACTTTGCTAAATGAAATCCTACTAAAAAATGTTTAATGCAAAAAGTGTTTGGAATTTTAATTTGCATATAAAAGCAATTTTTAATTATTTTTTTTTTAATAAAAACCGAGTCTTACCATATATTGACCGAGACCTCGAACGAGCTTTTATGCGACTCTGCATATAGTTAACGCTCGTATGAGGCTTCTATTCAAGAAATCGACTTGAATTTTTTATACAAAATAGAGCTTTCGACTATACTTACGATACTATAAAAAAAAATTAAAAATTAAAAAATAAAAGTATTTTTTTTTCAAAACACGTTTAGTGTGATGAGTCGTATCTATATATCCCACCATACATACGCTCATAAGATTTTCAATATAGTTTAGGTCAGTGTGAGCTTATTTATACATATTTGAATTTCAATTTTTGTGACAGTATAGAATTCTTAAGCATCCTGTGTATGTTTGTTAGCAAAATCCATTTTGTCAATTTTTTGCAAAATGACGACAAGTATTAAAATTCAATCACTTATAACTCAGTAGTGTTGAATTTTGGCAAAAAGGTCTCTATACATGAAATGTTGAGAAGCCTAAAGTTCATCTAAGTAAAATATAAAAAATATATATTTTTGCTTGAAAACAAGCGATGTATCAGTTCGATCGTACCCCCATACTAGCCATTTTGAGACTTTCGGAAGAGTTAAAGCTCTTAACTGTTTGGTTTCGAAGATAAAAATTTAAATTTTGAGTATCGCATAGAACTAACGTGCAGCCCCTATACGTTATGTTTAAAAAAAATATATAAAAATTTTTTTCAAAATGGCGGCTAATGTAAAAATTCAAAGTGTCATAACTTTGCTAAATAAAATTCTACTAAAAAATGTTTAATTCAAAAAGTGTTTGGAATTTTAATTTGCATATAAAAGCAATTTTTAATTTTTTTTTTTTTAATAAAAACCGAGTCTTACCATATATTGACCGAGACCTCGAACGAGCTTTTATGCGACTCTGCATATAGTTAACGTTAGTATGAGGCTTCTATTCAAGAAATCGACTTGAATTTTTTATACAAAATAGAGCTTTCGACTATACTTACGATACTATAAAAAAAAATTAAAAATTAAAAAATAAAAGTATTTTTTTTTCAAAACACGTTTAGTGTGATGAGTCGATCGACCCACCATACATACGCTCATAAGATTTTCAATATAGTTTAGGTCAGTGTGAGCTTATTTATACATATTTGAATTTCAATTTTTGTGACAGTATAGAATTCTTAAGCATCCTGTGTATGTTTGTTAGCAAAATCCATTTTGTCAATTTTTTGCAAAATGACGACAAGTATTAAAATTCAATCACTTATAACTCAGTAGTGTTGAATTTTGGCAAAAAGGTCTCTATACATGAAATGTTGAGAAGCCTAAAGTTCATCTAAGTAAAATATAAAAAATATATATTTTTGCTTGAAAACAAGCGATGTATCAGTTCGATCGTACCCCCATACTAGCCATTTTGAGACTTTCGGAAGAGTTAACGTTCTTAACTGTTTGGTTTCGAAGATAAAAATTTAAATTTTGAGTATCGCATAGAACTAACGTGCAGCCCCTATACGTTATGTTTAAAAAAAATATATAAATTTTTTTTTCAAAATGGCGGCTAATGTAAAAATTCAAAGTGTCATAACTTTGCTAAATGAAATCCTACTAAAAAATGTTTAATGCAAAAAGTGTTTGGAATTTTAATTTGCATATAAAAGCAATTTTTAATTATTTTTTTTTTAATAAAAACCGAGTCTTACCATATATTGACCGAGACCTCGAACGAGCTTTTATGCGACTCTGCATATAGTTAACGCTCGTATGAGGCTTCTATTTAAGAAATCGACTTGAATTTTTAATACAAAATAGAGCTTTCGACTATACTTACGATACTATAAAAAAAAATTAAAAATTAAAAAATAAAAGTATTTTTTTTTCAAAACACGTTTAGTGTGATGAGTCGATCGACCCACCATACATACGCTCATTAGATTTTCAATATAGTTTAGGTCAGTGTGAGCTTATTTATACATATTTGAATTTCAATTTTTGTGACAGTATAGAATTCTTAAGCATCCTGTGTATGTTTGTTAGCAAAATCCATTTTGTCAATTTTTTGCAAAATGACGACAAGTATTAAAATTCAATCACTTATAACTCAGTAGTGTTGAATTTTGGCAAAAAGGTCTCTATACATGAAATGTTGAGAAGCCTAAAGTTCATCTAAGTAAAATATAAAAAATATATATTTTTGCTTGAAAACTAGCGATGTATCAGTTCGATCGTACCCCCATACTAGCCATTTTGAGACTTTCGGAAGAGTTAACGCTCTTAACTGTTTGGTTTCGAAGATAAAAATTTAAATTTTGAGTATCGCATAGAACTAACGTGCAGCCCCTATACGTTATGTTTAAAAAAAATATATAAAATTTTTTTTCAAAATGGCTGCTAATGTAAAAATTCAAAGTGTCATAACTTTGCTAAATGAAATCCTACTAAAAAATGTTGAATGCAAAAAGTGTTTGGAATTTTAATTTGCATATAAAAGCAATTTTTAATTATTTTTTTTTTAATAAAAACCGAGTCTTACCATATATTGACCGAGACCTCGAACGAGCTTTTATGCGACTCTGCATATAGTTAACGCTCGTATGAGGCTTCTATTCAAGAAATCGACTTGAATTTTTTATACAAAATAGAGCTTTCGACTATACTTACGATACTATAAAAAAAAATTAAAAATTAAAAAATAAAAGTATTTTTTTTTCAAAACACGTTTAGTGTGATGAGTCGATCGACCCACCATACATACGCTCATAAGATTTTCAATATAGTTTAGGTCAGTGTGAGCTTATTTATACATATTTGAATTTCAATTTTTGTGACAGTATAGAATTCTTAAGCATCCTGTGTATGTTTGTTAGCAAAATCCATTTTGTCAATTTTTTGCAAAATGACGACAAGTATTAAAATTCAATCACTTATAACTCAGTAGTGTTGAATTTTGGCAAAAAGGTCTCTATACATGAAATGTTGAGAAGCCTAAAGTTCATCTAAGTAAAATATAAAAAATATATATTTTTGCTTGAAAACAAGCGATGTATCAGTTCGATCGTACCCCCATACTAGCCATTTTGAGACTTTCGGAAGAGTTAACGTTCTTAACTGTTTGGTTTCGAAGATAAAAATTTAAATTTTGAGTATCGCATAGAACTAACGTGACGCCCCTATACGTTATGTTTAAAAAAAATATATAAATTTTTTTTTCAAAATGGCGGCTAATGTAAAAATTCAAAGTGTCATAACTTTGCTAAATGAAATCCTACTAAAAAATGTTTAATGCAAAAAGTGTTTGGAATTTTAATTTGCATATAAAAGCAATTTTTAATTATTTTTTTTTTAATAAAAACCGAGTCTTACCATATATTGACCGAGACCTCGAACGAGCTTTTATGCGACTCTGCATATAGTTAACGCTCGTATGAGGCTTCTATTTAAGAAATCGACTTGAATTTTTAATACAAAATAGAGCTTTCGACTATACTTACGATACTATAAAAAAAAATTAAAAATTAAAAAATAAAAGTATTTTTTTTTCAAAACACGTTTAGTGTGATGAGTCGATCGACCCACCATACATACGCTCATTAGATTTTCAATATAGTTTAGGTCAGTGTGAGCTTATTTATACATATTTGAATTTCAATTTTTGTGACAGTATAGAATTCTTAAGCATCCCGTGTATGTTTGTTAGCAAAATCCATTTTGTCAATTTTTTGCAAAATGACGACAAGTATTAAAATTCAATCACTTATAACTCAGTAGTGTTGAATTTTGGCAAAAAGGTCTCTATACATGAAATGTTGAGAAGCCTAAAGTTCATCTAAGTAAAATATAAAAAATATATATTTTTGCTTGAAAACTAGCGATGTATCAGTTCGATCGTACCCCCATACTAGCCATTTTGAGACTTTCGGAAGAGTTAACGCTCTTAACTGTTTGGTTTCGAAGATAAAAATTTAAATTTTGAGTATCGCATAGAACTAACGTGCAGCCCCTATACGTTATGTTTAAAAAAAATATATAAAATTTTTTTTCAAAATGGCTGCTAATGTAAAAAATCAAAGTGTCATAACTTTGCTAAATGAAATCCTACTAAAAAATGTTGAATGCAAAAAGTGTTTGGAATTTTAATTTGCATATAAAAGCAATTTTTAATTATTTTTTTTTTAATAAAAACCGAGTCTTACCATATATTGACCGAGACCTCGAACGAGCTTTTATGCGACTCTGCATATAGTTAACGCTCGTATGAGGCTTCTATTCAAGAAATCGACTTGAATTTTTTATACAAAATAGAGCTTTCGACTATACTTACGATACTATAAAAAAAAATTAAAAATTAAAAAATAAAAGTATTTTTTTTTCAAAACACGTTTAGTGTGATGAGTCGATCGACCCACCATACATACGCTCATAAGATTTTCAATATAGTTTAGGTCAGTGTGAGCTTATTTATACATATTTGAATTTCAATTTTTGTGACAGTATAGAATTCTTAAGCATCCTGTGTATGTTTGTTAGCAAAATCCATTTTGTCAATTTTTTGCAAAATGACGACAAGTATTAAAATTCAATCACTTATAACTCAGTAGTGTTGAATTTTGGCAAAAAGGTCTCTATACATGAAATGTTGAGAAGCCTAAAGTTCATCTAAGTAAAATATAAAAAATATATATTTTTGCTTGAAAACAAGCGATGTATCAGTTCGATCGTACCCCCATACTAGCCATTTTGAGACTTTCGGAAGAGTTAACGTTCTTAACTGTTTGGTTTCGAAGATAAAAATTTAAATTTTGAGTATCGCATAGAACTAACGTGCAGCCCCTATACGTTATGTTTAAAAAAAATATATAAATTTTTTTTAAAATGGCGGCTAATGTAAAAATTCAAAGTGTCATAACTTTGCTAAATGAAATCCTACTAAAAAATGTTTAATGCAAAAAGTGTTTGGAATTTTAATTTGCATATAAAAGCAATTTTTAATTATTTTTTTTTTAATAAAAACCGAGTCTTACCATATATTGACCGAGACCTCGAACGAGCTTTTATGCGACTCTGCATATAGTTAACGCTCGTATGAGGCTTCTATTCAAGAAATCGACTTGAATTTTTTATACAAAATAGAGCTTTCGACTATACTTACGATACTATAAAAAAAAATTAAAAATTAAAAAATAAAAGTATTTTTTTTTCAAAACACGTTTAGTGTGATGAGTCGTATCTATATATCCCACCATACATACGCTCATAAGATTTTCAATATAGTTTAGGTCAGTGTGAGCTTATTTATACATATTTGAATTTCAATTTTTGTGACAGTATAGAATTCTTAAGCATCCTGTGTATGTTTGTTAGCAAAATCCATTTTGTCAATTTTTTGCAAAATGACGACAAGTATTAAAATTCAATCACTTATAACTCAGTAGTGTTGAATTTTGGCAAAAAGGTCTCTATACATGAAATGTTGAGAAGCCTAAAGTTCATCTAAGTAAAATATAAAAAATATATATTTTTGCTTGAAAACAAGCGATGTATCAGTTCGATCGTACCCCCATACTAGCCATTTTGAGACTTTCGGAAGAGTTAAAGCTCTTAACTGTTTGGTTTCGAAGATAAAAATTTAAATTTTGAGTATCGCATAGAACTAACGTGCAGCCCCTATACGTTATGTTTAAAAAAAATATATAAAATTTTTTTTCAAAATGGCGGCTAATGTAAAAATTCAAAGTGTCATAACTTTGCTAAATAAAATTCTACTAAAAAATGTTTAATTCAAAAAGTGTTTGGAATTTTAATTTGCATATAAAAGCAATTTTTAATTTTTTTTTTTTTAATAAAAACCGAGTCTTACCATATATTGACCGAGACCTCGAACGAGCTTTTATGCGACTCTGCATATAGTTAACGTTAGTATGAGGCTTCTATTCAAGAAATCGACTTGAATTTTTTATACAAAATAGAGCTTTCGACTATACTTACGATACTATAAAAAAAAATTAAAAATTAAAAAATAAAAGTATTTTTTTTTCAAAACACGTTTAGTGTGATGAGTCGATCGACCCACCATACATACGCTCATAAGATTTTCAATATAGTTTAGGTCAGTGTGAGCTTATTTATACATATTTGAATTTCAATTTTTGTGACAGTATAGAATTCTTAAGCATCCTGTGTATGTTTGTTAGCAAAATCCATTTTGTCAATTTTTTGCAAAATGACGACAAGTATTAAAATTCAATCACTTATAACTCAGTAGTGTTGAATTTTGGCAAAAAGGTCTCTATACATGAAATGTTGAGAAGCCTAAAGTTCATCTAAGTAAAATATAAAAAATATATATTTTTGCTTGAAAACAAGCGATGTATCAGTTCGATCGTACCCCCATACTAGCCATTTTGAGACTTTCGGAAGAGTTAACGCTCTTAACTGTTTGGTTTCGAAGATAAAAATTTAAATTTTGAGTATCGCATAGAACTAACGTGCAGCCCCTATACGTTATGTTTAAAAAAAATATATAAAATTTTTTTTCAAAATGGCTGCTAATGTAAAAATTCAAAGTGTCATAACTTTGCTAAATGAAATCCTACTAAAAAATGTTGAATGCAAAAAGTGTTTGGAATTTTAATTTGCATATAAAAGCAATTTTTAATTATTTTTTTTTTAATAAAAACCGAGTCTTACCATATATTGACCGAGACCTCGAACGAGCTTTTATGCGACTCTGCATATAGTTAACGCTCGTATGAGGCTTCTATTCAAGAAATCGACTTGAATTTTTTATACAAAATAGAGCTTTCGACTATACTTACGATACTATAAAAAAAAATTAAAAATTAAAAAATAAAAGTATTTTTTTTTCAAAACACGTTTAGTGTGATGAGTCGATCGACCCACCATACATACGCTCATAAGATTTTCAATATAGTTTAGGTCAGTGTGAGCTTATTTATACATATTTGAATTTCAATTTTTGTGACAGTATAGAATTCTTAAGCATCCTGTGTATGTTTGTTAGCAAAATCCATTTTGTCAATTTTTTGCAAAATGACGACAAGTATTAAAATTCAATCACTTATAACTCAGTAGTGTTGAATTTTGGCAAAAAGGTCTCTATACATGAAATGTTGAGAAGCCTAAAGTTCATCTAAGTAAAATATAAAAAATATATATTTTTGCTTGAAAACAAGCGATGTATCAGTTCGATCGTACCCCCATACTAGCCATTTTGAGACTTTCGGAAGAGTTAACGTTCTTAACTGTTTGGTTTCGAAGATAAAAATTTAAATTTTGAGTATCGCATAGAACTAACGTGACGCCCCTATACGTTATGTTTAAAAAAAATATATAAATTTTTTTTTCAAAATGGCGGCTAATGTAAAAATTCAAAGTGTCATAACTTTGCTAAATGAAATCCTACTAAAAAATGTTTAATGCAAAAAGTGTTTGGAATTTTAATTTGCATATAAAAGCAATTTTTAATTATTTTTTTTTTAATAAAAACCGAGTCTTACCATATATTGACCGAGACCTCGAACGAGCTTTTATGCGACTCTGCATATAGTTAACGCTCGTATGAGGCTTCTATTTAAGAAATCGACTTGAATTTTTAATACAAAATAGAGCTTTCGACTATACTTACGATACTATAAAAAAAAATTAAAAATTAAAAAATAAAAGTATTTTTTTTTCAAAACACGTTTAGTGTGATGAGTCGATCGACCCACCATACATACGCTCATTAGATTTTCAATATAGTTTAGGTCAGTGTGAGCTTATTTATACATATTTGAATTTCAATTTTTGTGACAGTATAGAATTCTTAAGCATCCCGTGTATGTTTGTTAGCAAAATCCATTTTGTCAATTTTTTGCAAAATGACGACAAGTATTAAAATTCAATCACTTATAACTCAGTAGTGTTGAATTTTGGCAAAAAGGTCTCTATACATGAAATGTTGAGAAGCCTAAAGTTCATCTAAGTAAAATATAAAAAATATATATTTTTGCTTGAAAACTAGCGATGTATCAGTTCGATCGTACCCCCATACTAGCCATTTTGAGACTTTCGGAAGAGTTAACGCTCTTAACTGTTTGGTTTCGAAGATAAAAATTTAAATTTTGAGTATCGCATAGAACTAACGTGCAGCCCCTATACGTTATGTTTAAAAAAAATATATAAAATTTTTTTTCAAAATGGCTGCTAATGTAAAAAATCAAAGTGTCATAACTTTGCTAAATGAAATCCTACTAAAAAATGTTGAATGCAAAAAGTGTTTGGAATTTTAATTTGCATATAAAAGCAATTTTTAATTATTTTTTTTTTAATAAAAACCGAGTCTTACCATATATTGACCGAGACCTCGAACGAGCTTTTATGCGACTCTGCATATAGTTAACGCTCGTATGAGGCTTCTATTCAAGAAATCGACTTGAATTTTTTATACAAAATAGAGCTTTCGACTATACTTACGATACTATAAAAAAAAATTAAAAATTAAAAAATAAAAGTATTTTTTTTTCAAAACACGTTTAGTGTGATGAGTCGATCGACCCACCATACATACGCTCATAAGATTTTCAATATAGTTTAGGTCAGTGTGAGCTTATTTATACATATTTGAATTTCAATTTTTGTGACAGTATAGAATTCTTAAGCATCCTGTGTATGTTTGTTAGCAAAATCCATTTTGTCAATTTTTTGCAAAATGACGACAAGTATTAAAATTCAATCACTTATAACTCAGTAGTGTTGAATTTTGGCAAAAAGGTCTCTATACATGAAATGTTGAGAAGCCTAAAGTTCATCTAAGTAAAATATAAAAAATATATATTTTTGCTTGAAAACAAGCGATGTATCAGTTCGATCGTACCCCCATACTAGCCATTTTGAGACTTTCGGAAGAGTTAACGTTCTTAACTGTTTGGTTTCGAAGATAAAAATTTAAATTTTGAGTATCGCATAGAACTAACGTGCAGCCCCTATACGTTATGTTTAAAAAAAATATATAAATTTTTTTTAAAATGGCGGCTAATGTAAAAATTCAAAGTGTCATAACTTTGCTAAATGAAATCCTACTAAAAAATGTTTAATGCAAAAAGTGTTTGGAATTTTAATTTGCATATAAAAGCAATTTTTAATTATTTTTTTTTTAATAAAAACCGAGTCTTACCATATATTGACCGAGACCTCGAACGAGCTTTTATGCGACTCTGCATATAGTTAACGCTCGTATGAGGCTTCTATTCAAGAAATCGACTTGAATTTTTTATACAAAATAGAGCTTTCGACTATACTTACGATACTATAAAAAAAAATTAAAAATTAAAAAATAAAAGTATTTTTTTTTCAAAACACGTTTAGTGTGATGAGTCGTATCTATATATCCCACCATACATACGCTCATAAGATTTTCAATATAGTTTAGGTCAGTGTGAGCTTATTTATACATATTTGAATTTCAATTTTTGTGACAGTATAGAATTCTTAAGCATCCTGTGTATGTTTGTTAGCAAAATCCATTTTGTCAATTTTTTGCAAAATGACGACAAGTATTAAAATTCAATCACTTATAACTCAGTAGTGTTGAATTTTGGCAAAAAGGTCTCTATACATGAAATGTTGAGAAGCCTAAAGTTCATCTAAGTAAAATATAAAAAATATATATTTTTGCTTGAAAACAAGCGATGTATCAGTTCGATCGTACCCCCATACTAGCCATTTTGAGACTTTCGGAAGAGTTAAAGCTCTTAACTGTTTGGTTTCGAAGATAAAAATTTAAATTTTGAGTATCGCATAGAACTAACGTGCAGCCCCTATACGTTATGTTTAAAAAAAATATATAAAATTTTTTTTCAAAATGGCGGCTAATGTAAAAATTCAAAGTGTCATAACTTTGCTAAATAAAATTCTACTAAAAAATGTTTAATTCAAAAAGTGTTTGGAATTTTAATTTGCATATAAAAGCAATTTTTAATTTTTTTTTTTTTAATAAAAACCGAGTCTTACCATATATTGACCGAGACCTCGAACGAGCTTTTATGCGACTCTGCATATAGTTAACGTTAGTATGAGGCTTCTATTCAAGAAATCGACTTGAATTTTTTATACAAAATAGAGCTTTCGACTATACTTACGATACTATAAAAAAAAATTAAAAATTAAAAAATAAAAGTATTTTTTTTTCAAAACACGTTTAGTGTGATGAGTCGATCGACCCACCATACATACGCTCATAAGATTTTCAATATAGTTTAGGTCAGTGTGAGCTTATTTATACATATTTGAATTTCAATTTTTGTGACAGTATAGAATTCTTAAGCATCCTGTGTATGTTTGTTAGCAAAATCCATTTTGTCAATTTTTTGCAAAATGACGACAAGTATTAAAATTCAATCACTTATAACTCAGTAGTGTTGAATTTTGGCAAAAAGGTCTCTATACATGAAATGTTGAGAAGCCTAAAGTTCATCTAAGTAAAATATAAAAAATATATATTTTTGCTTGAAAACAAGCGATGTATCAGTTCGATCGTACCCCCATACTAGCCATTTTGAGACTTTCGGAAGAGTTAACGTTCTTAACTGTTTGGTTTCGAAGATAAAAATTTAAATTTTGAGTATCGCATAGAACTAACGTGCAGCCCCTATACGTTATGTTTAAAAAAAATATATAAATTTTTTTTTCAAAATGGCGGCTAATGTAAAAATTCAAAGTGTCATAACTTTGCTAAATGAAATCCTACTAAAAAATGTTTAATGCAAAAAGTGTTTGGAATTTTAATTTGCATATAAAAGCAATTTTTAATTATTTTTTTTTTAATAAAAACCGAGTCTTACCATATATTGACCGAGACCTCGAACGAGCTTTTATGCGACTCTGCATATAGTTAACGCTCGTATGAGGCTTCTATTCAAGAAATCGACTTGAATTTTTTATACAAAATAGAGCTTTCGACTATACTTACGATACTATAAAAAAAAATTAAAAATTAAAAAATAAAAGTATTTTTTTTTCAAAACACGTTTAGTGTGATGAGTCGTATCTATATATCCCACCATACATACGCTCATAAGATTTTCAATATAGTTTAGGTCAGTGTGAGCTTATTTATACATATTTGAATTTCAATTTTTGTGACAGTATAGAATTCTTAAGCATCCTGTGTATGTTTGTTAGCAAAATCCATTTTGTCAATTTTTTGCAAAATGACGACAAGTATTAAAATTCAATCACTTATAACTCAGTAGTGTTGAATTTTGGCAAAAAGGTCTCTATACATGAAATGTTGAGAAGCCTAAAGTTCATCTAAGTAAAATATAAAAAATATATATTTTTGCTTGAAAACAAGCGATGTATCAGTTCGATCGTACCCCCATACTAGCCATTTTGAGACTTTCGGAAGAATTAACGCTCTTAACTGTTTGGTTTCGAAGATAAAAATTTAAATTTTGAGTATCGCATAGAACTAACGTGCAGCCCCTATACGTTATGTTTAAAAAAAATATATAAAATTTTTTTTCAAAATGGCGGCTAATGTAAAAATTCAAAGTGTCATAACTTTGCTAAATGAAATCCTACTAAAAAATGTTTAATGCAAAAAGTGTTTGGAATTTTAATTTGCATATAAAAGCAATTTTTAATTATTTTTTTTTTAATAAAAACCGAGTCTTACCATATATTGACCGAGACCTCGAACGAGCTTTTATGCGACTCTGCATATAGTTAACGTTAGTATGAGGCTTCTATTCAAGAAATCGACTTGAATTTTTTATACAAAATAGAGCTTTCGACTATACTTACGATACTATAAAAAAAAATTAAAAATTAAAAAATAAAAGTATTTTTTTTTCAAAACACGTTTAGTGTGATGAGTCGATCGACCCACCATACATACGCTCATAAGATTTTCAATATAGTTTAGGTCAGTGTGAGCTTATTTATACATATTTGAATTTCAATTTTTGTGACAGTATAGAATTCTTAAGCATCCTGTGTATGTTTGTTAGCAAAATCCATTTTGTCAATTTTTTGCAAAATGACGACAAGTATTAAAATTCAATCACTTATAACTCAGTAGTGTTGAATTTTGGCAAAAAGGTCTTTATACATGAAATGTTGAGAAGCCTAAAGTTCATCTAAGTAAAATATAAAAAATATATATTTTTGCTTGAAAACAAGCGATGTATCAGTTCGATCGTACCCCCATACTAGCCATTTTGAGACTTTCGGAAGAGTTAACGCTCTTAACTGTTTGGTTTCGAAGATAAAAATTTAAATTTTGAGTATCGCATAGAACTAACGTGCAGCCCCTATACGTTATGTTTAAAAAAAATATATAAAATTTTTTTTCAAAATGGCGGCTAATGTAAAAATTCAAAGTGTCATAACTTTGCTAAATGAAATCCTACTAAAAAATCTTTAATGCAAAAAGTGTTTGGAATTTTAATTTGCATATAAAAGCAATTTTTAATTATTTTTTTTTTAATAAAAACCGAGTCTTACCATATATTGACCGAGACCTCGAACGAGCTTTTATGCGACTCTGCATATAGTTAACGCTCGTATGAGGCTTCTATTCAAGAAATCGACTTGAATTTTTTATACAAAATAGAGCTTTCGACTATACTTACGATACTATAAAAAAAAATTAAAAATTAAAAAATAAAAGTATTTTTTTTTCAAAACACGTTTAGTGTGATGAGTCGATCGACCCACCATACATACGCTCATAAGATTTTCAATATAGTTTAGGTCAGTGTGAGCTTATTTATACATATTTGAATTTCAATTTTTGTGACAGTATAGAATTCTTAAGCATCCTGTGTATGTTTGTTAGCAAAATCCATTTTGTCAATTTTTTGCAAAATGACGACAAGTATTAAAATTCAATCACTTATAACTCAGTAGTGTTGAATTTTGGCAAAAAGGTCTCTATACATGAAATGTTGAGAAGCCTAAAGTTCATCTAAGTAAAATATAAAAAATATATATTTTTGCTTGAAAACAAGCGATGTATCAGTTCGATCGTACCCCCATACTAGCCATTTTGAGACTTTCGGAAGAGTTAACGTTCTTAACTGTTTGGTTTCGAAGATAAAAATTTAAATTTTGAGTATCGCATAGAACTAACGTGCAGCCCCTATACGTTATGTTTAAAAAAAATATATAAATTTTTTTTTCAAAATGGCGGCTAATGTAAAAATTCAAAGTGTCATAACTTTGCTAAATGAAATCCTACTAAAAAATGTTTAATGCAAAAAGTGTTTGGAATTTTAATTTGCATATAAAAGCAATTTTTAATTATTTTTTTTTTAATAAAAACCGAGTCTTACCATATATTGACCGAGACCTCGAACGAGCTTTTATGCGACTCTGCATATAGTTAACGCTCGTATGAGGCTTCTATTTAAGAAATCGACTTGAATTTTTAATACAAAATAGAGCTTTCGACTATACTTACGATACTATAAAAAAAAATTAAAAATTAAAAAATAAAAGTATTTTTTTTTCAAAACACGTTTAGTGTGATGAGTCGATCGACCCACCATACATACGCTCATTAGATTTTCAATATAGTTTAGGTCAGTGTGAGCTTATTTATACATATTTGAATTTCAATTTTTGTGACAGTATAGAATTCTTAAGCATCCTGTGTATGTTTGTTAGCAAAATCCATTTTGTCAATTTTTTGCAAAATGACGACAAGTATTAAAATTCAATCACTTATAACTCAGTAGTGTTGAATTTTGGCAAAAAGGTCTCTATACATGAAATGTTGAGAAGCCTAAAGTTCATCTAAGTAAAATATAAAAAATATATATTTTTGCTTGAAAACTAGCGATGTATCAGTTCGATCGTACCCCCATACTAGCCATTTTGAGACTTTCGGAAGAGTTAACGCTCTTAACTGTTTGGTTTCGAAGATAAAAATTTAAATTTTGAGTATCGCATAGAACTAACGTGCAGCCCCTATACGTTATGTTTAAAAAAAATATATAAAATTTTTTTTCAAAATGGCTGCTAATGTAAAAATTCAAAGTGTCATAACTTTGCTAAATGAAATCCTACTAAAAAATGTTGAATGCAAAAAGTGTTTGGAATTTTAATTTGCATATAAAAGCAATTTTTAATTATTTTTTTTTTAATAAAAACCGAGTCTTACCATATATTGACCGAGACCTCGAACGAGCTTTTATGCGACTCTGCATATAGTTAACGCTCGTATGAGGCTTCTATTCAAGAAATCGACTTGAATTTTTTATACAAAATAGAGCTTTCGACTATACTTACGATACTATAAAAAAAAATTAAAAATTAAAAAATAAAAGTATTTTTTTTTCAAAACACGTTTAGTGTGATGAGTCGATCGACCCACCATACATACGCTCATAAGATTTTCAATATAGTTTAGGTCAGTGTGAGCTTATTTATACATATTTGAATTTCAATTTTTGTGACAGTATAGAATTCTTAAGCATCCTGTGTATGTTTGTTAGCAAAATCCATTTTGTCAATTTTTTGCAAAATGACGACAAGTATTAAAATTCAATCACTTATAACTCAGTAGTGTTGAATTTTGGCAAAAAGGTCTCTATACATGAAATGTTGAGAAGCCTAAAGTTCATCTAAGTAAAATATAAAAAATATATATTTTTGCTTGAAAACAAGCGATGTATCAGTTCGATCGTACCCCCATACTAGCCATTTTGAGACTTTCGGAAGAGTTAACGTTCTTAACTGTTTGGTTTCGAAGATAAAAATTTAAATTTTGAGTATCGCATAGAACTAACGTGACGCCCCTATACGTTATGTTTAAAAAAAATATATAAATTTTTTTTTCAAAATGGCGGCTAATGTAAAAATTCAAAGTGTCATAACTTTGCTAAATGAAATCCTACTAAAAAATGTTTAATGCAAAAAGTGTTTGGAATTTTAATTTGCATATAAAAGCAATTTTTAATTATTTTTTTTTTAATAAAAACCGAGTCTTACCATATATTGACCGAGACCTCGAACGAGCTTTTATGCGACTCTGCATATAGTTAACGCTCGTATGAGGCTTCTATTTAAGAAATCGACTTGAATTTTTAATACAAAATAGAGCTTTCGACTATACTTACGATACTATAAAAAAAAATTAAAAATTAAAAAATAAAAGTATTTTTTTTTCAAAACACGTTTAGTGTGATGAGTCGATCGACCCACCATACATACGCTCATTAGATTTTCAATATAGTTTAGGTCAGTGTGAGCTTATTTATACATATTTGAATTTCAATTTTTGTGACAGTATAGAATTCTTAAGCATCCCGTGTATGTTTGTTAGCAAAATCCATTTTGTCAATTTTTTGCAAAATGACGACAAGTATTAAAATTCAATCACTTATAACTCAGTAGTGTTGAATTTTGGCAAAAAGGTCTCTATACATGAAATGTTGAGAAGCCTAAAGTTCATCTAAGTAAAATATAAAAAATATATATTTTTGCTTGAAAACTAGCGATGTATCAGTTCGATCGTACCCCCATACTAGCCATTTTGAGACTTTCGGAAGAGTTAACGCTCTTAACTGTTTGGTTTCGAAGATAAAAATTTAAATTTTGAGTATCGCATAGAACTAACGTGCAGCCCCTATACGTTATGTTTAAAAAAAATATATAAAATTTTTTTTCAAAATGGCTGCTAATGTAAAAAATCAAAGTGTCATAACTTTGCTAAATGAAATCCTACTAAAAAATGTTGAATGCAAAAAGTGTTTGGAATTTTAATTTGCATATAAAAGCAATTTTTAATTATTTTTTTTTTAATAAAAACCGAGTCTTACCATATATTGACCGAGACCTCGAACGAGCTTTTATGCGACTCTGCATATAGTTAACGCTCGTATGAGGCTTCTATTCAAGAAATCGACTTGAATTTTTTATACAAAATAGAGCTTTCGACTATACTTACGATACTATAAAAAAAAATTAAAAATTAAAAAATAAAAGTATTTTTTTTTCAAAACACGTTTAGTGTGATGAGTCGATCGACCCACCATACATACGCTCATAAGATTTTCAATATAGTTTAGGTCAGTGTGAGCTTATTTATACATATTTGAATTTCAATTTTTGTGACAGTATAGAATTCTTAAGCATCCTGTGTATGTTTGTTAGCAAAATCCATTTTGTCAATTTTTTGCAAAATGACGACAAGTATTAAAATTCAATCACTTATAACTCAGTAGTGTTGAATTTTGGCAAAAAGGTCTCTATACATGAAATGTTGAGAAGCCTAAAGTTCATCTAAGTAAAATATAAAAAATATATATTTTTGCTTGAAAACAAGCGATGTATCAGTTCGATCGTACCCCCATACTAGCCATTTTGAGACTTTCGGAAGAGTTAACGTTCTTAACTGTTTGGTTTCGAAGATAAAAATTTAAATTTTGAGTATCGCATAGAACTAACGTGCAGCCCCTATACGTTATGTTTAAAAAAAATATATAAATTTTTTTTAAAATGGCGGCTAATGTAAAAATTCAAAGTGTCATAACTTTGCTAAATGAAATCCTACTAAAAAATGTTTAATGCAAAAAGTGTTTGGAATTTTAATTTGCATATAAAAGCAATTTTTAATTATTTTTTTTTTAATAAAAACCGAGTCTTACCATATATTGACCGAGACCTCGAACGAGCTTTTATGCGACTCTGCATATAGTTAACGCTCGTATGAGGCTTCTATTCAAGAAATCGACTTGAATTTTTTATACAAAATAGAGCTTTCGACTATACTTACGATACTATAAAAAAAAATTAAAAATTAAAAAATAAAAGTATTTTTTTTTCAAAACACGTTTAGTGTGATGAGTCGATCGACCCACCATACATACGCTCATAAGATTTTCAATATAGTTTAGGTCAGTGTGAGCTTATTTATACATATTTGAATTTCAATTTTTGTGACAGTATAGAATTCTTAAGCATCCTGTGTATGTTTGTTAGCAAAATCCATTTTGTCAATTTTTTGCAAAATGACGACAAGTATTAAAATTCAATCACTTATAACTCAGTAGTGTTGAATTTTGGCAAAAAGGTCTCTATACATGAAATGTTGAGAAGCCTAAAGTTCATCTAAGTAAAATATAAAAAATATATATTTTTGCTTGAAAACAAGCGATGTATCAGTTCGATCGTACCCCCATACTAGCCATTTTGAGACTTTCGGAAGAGTTAACGTTCTTAACTGTTTGGTTTCGAAGATAAAAATTTAAATTTTGAGTATCGCATAGAACTAACGTGCAGCCCCTATACGTTATGTTTAAAAAAAATATATAAATTTTTTTTTCAAAATGGCGGCTAATGTAAAAATTCAAAGTGTCATAACTTTGCTAAATGAAATCCTACTAAAAAATGTTTAATGCAAAAAGTGTTTGGAATTTTAATTTGCATATAAAAGCAATTTTTAATTATTTTTTTTTTAATAAAAACCGAGTCTTACCATATATTGACCGAGACCTCGAACGAGCTTTTATGCGACTCTGCATATAGTTAACGCTCGTATGAGGCTTCTATTTAAGAAATCGACTTGAATTTTTAATACAAAATAGAGCTTTCGACTATACTTACGATACTATAAAAAAAAATTAAAAATTAAAAAATAAAAGTATTTTTTTTTCAAAACACGTTTAGTGTGATGAGTCGATCGACCCACCATACATACGCTCATTAGATTTTCAATATAGTTTAGGTCAGTGTGAGCTTATTTATACATATTTGAATTTCAATTTTTGTGACAGTATAGAATTCTTAAGCATCCTGTGTATGTTTGTTAGCAAAATCCATTTTGTCAATTTTTTGCAAAATGACGACAAGTATTAAAATTCAATCACTTATAACTCAGTAGTGTTGAATTTTGGCAAAAAGGTCTCTATACATGAAATGTTGAGAAGCCTAAAGTTCATCTAAGTAAAATATAAAAAATATATATTTTTGCTTGAAAACTAGCGATGTATCAGTTCGATCGTACCCCCATACTAGCCATTTTGAGACTTTCGAAAGAGTTAACGCTCTTAACTGTTTGGTTTCGAAGATAAAAATTTAAATTTTGAGTATCGCATAGAACTAACGTGCAGCCCCTATACGTTATGTTTAAAAAAAATATATAAAATTTTTTTTCAAAATGGCTGCTAATGTAAAAATTCAAAGTGTCATAACTTTGCTAAATGAAATCCTACTAAAAAATGTTGAATGCAAAAAGTGTTTGGAATTTTAATTTGCATATAAAAGCAATTTTTAATTATTTTTTTTTTAATAAAAACCGAGTCTTACCATATATTGACCGAGACCTCGAACGAGCTTTTATGCGACTCTGCATATAGTTAACGCTCGTATGAGGCTTCTATTCAAGAAATCGACTTGAATTTTTTATACAAAATAGAGCTTTCGACTATACTTACGATACTATAAAAAAAAATTAAAAATTAAAAAATAAAAGTATTTTTTTTTCAAAACACGTTTAGTGTGATGAGTCGATCGACCCACCATACATACGCTCATAAGATTTTCAATATAGTTTAGGTCAGTGTGAGCTTATTTATACATATTTGAATTTCAATTTTTGTGACAGTATAGAATTCTTAAGCATCCTGTGTATGTTTGTTAGCAAAATCCATTTTGTCAATTTTTTGCAAAATGACGACAAGTATTAAAATTCAATCACTTATAACTCAGTAGTGTTGAATTTTGGCAAAAAGGTCTCTATACATGAAATGTTGAGAAGCCTAAAGTTCATCTAAGTAAAATATAAAAAATATATATTTTTGCTTGAAAACAAGCGATGTATCAGTTCGATCGTACCCCCATACTAGCCATTTTGAGACTTTCGGAAGAGTTAACGTTCTTAACTGTTTGGTTTCGAAGATAAAAATTTAAATTTTGAGTATCGCATAGAACTAACGTGACGCCCCTATACGTTATGTTTAAAAAAAATATATAAATTTTTTTTTCAAAATGGCGGCTAATGTAAAAATTCAAAGTGTCATAACTTTGCTAAATGAAATCCTACTAAAAAATGTTTAATGCAAAAAGTGTTTGGAATTTTAATTTGCATATAAAAGCAATTTTTAATTATTTTTTTTTTAATAAAAACCGAGTCTTACCATATATTGACCGAGACCTCGAACGAGCTTTTATGCGACTCTGCATATAGTTAACGCTCGTATGAGGCTTCTATTTAAGAAATCGACTTGAATTTTTAATACAAAATAGAGCTTTCGACTATACTTACGATACTATAAAAAAAAATTAAAAATTAAAAAATAAAAGTATTTTTTTTTCAAAACACGTTTAGTGTGATGAGTCGATCGACCCACCATACATACGCTCATTAGATTTTCAATATAGTTTAGGTCAGTGTGAGCTTATTTATACATATTTGAATTTCAATTTTTGTGACAGTATAGAATTCTTAAGCATCCCGTGTATGTTTGTTAGCAAAATCCATTTTGTCAATTTTTTGCAAAATGACGACAAGTATTAAAATTCAATCACTTATAACTCAGTAGTGTTGAATTTTGGCAAAAAGGTCTCTATACATGAAATGTTGAGAAGCCTAAAGTTCATCTAAGTAAAATATAAAAAATATATATTTTTGCTTGAAAACTAGCGATGTATCAGTTCGATCGTACCCCCATACTAGCCATTTTGAGACTTTCGGAAGAGTTAACGCTCTTAACTGTTTGGTTTCGAAGATAAAAATTTAAATTTTGAGTATCGCATAGAACTAACGTGCAGCCCCTATACGTTATGTTTAAAAAAAATATATAAAATTTTTTTTCAAAATGGCTGCTAATGTAAAAAATCAAAGTGTCATAACTTTGCTAAATGAAATCCTACTAAAAAATGTTGAATGCAAAAAGTGTTTGGAATTTTAATTTTCATATAAAAGCAATTTTTAATTATTTTTTTTTTAATAAAAACCGAGTCTTACCATATATTGACCGAGACCTCGAACGAGCTTTTATGCGACTCTGCATATAGTTAACGCTCGTATGAGGCTTCTATTCAAGAAATCGACTTGAATTTTTTATACAAAATAGAGCTTTCGACTATACTTACGATACTATAAAAAAAAATTAAAAATTAAAAAATAAAAGTATTTTTTTTTCAAAACACGTTTAGTGTGATGAGTCGATCGACCCACCATACATACGCTCATAAGATTTTCAATATAGTTTAGGTCAGTGTGAGCTTATTTATACATATTTGAATTTCAATTTTTGTGACAGTATAGAATTCTTAAGCATCCTGTGTATGTTTGTTAGCAAAATCCATTTTGTCAATTTTTTGCAAAATGACGACAAGTATTAAAATTCAATCACTTATAACTCAGTAGTGTTGAATTTTGGCAAAAAGGTCTCTATACATGAAATGTTGAGAAGCCTAAAGTTCATCTAAGTAAAATATAAAAAATATATATTTTTGCTTGAAAACAAGCGATGTATCAGTTCGATCGTACCCCCATACTAGCCATTTTGAGACTTTCGGAAGAGTTAACGTTCTTAACTGTTTGGTTTCGAAGATAAAAATTTAAATTTTGAGTATCGCATAGAACTAACGTGCAGCCCCTATACGTTATGTTTAAAAAAAATATATAAATTTTTTTTAAAATGGCGGCTAATGTAAAAATTCAAAGTGTCATAACTTTGCTAAATGAAATCCTACTAAAAAATGTTTAATGCAAAAAGTGTTTGGAATTTTAATTTGCATATAAAAGCAATTTTTAATTATTTTTTTTTTAATAAAAACCGAGTCTTACCATATATTGACCGAGACCTCGAACGAGCTTTTATGCGACTCTGCATATAGTTAACGCTCGTATGAGGCTTCTATTCAAGAAATCGACTTGAATTTTTTATACAAAATAGAGCTTTCGACTATACTTACGATACTATAAAAAAAAATTAAAAATTAAAAAATAAAAGTATTTTTTTTTCAAAACACGTTTAGTGTGATGAGTCGTATCTATATATCCCACCATACATACGCTCATAAGATTTTCAATATAGTTTAGGTCAGTGTGAGCTTATTTATACATATTTGAATTTCAATTTTTGTGACAGTATAGAATTCTTAAGCATCCTGTGTATGTTTGTTAGCAAAATCCATTTTGTCAATTTTTTGCAAAATGACGACAAGTATTAAAATTCAATCACTTATAACTCAGTAGTGTTGAATTTTGGCAAAAAGGTCTCTATACATGAAATGTTGAGAAGCCTAAAGTTCATCTAAGTAAAATATAAAAAATATATATTTTTGCTTGAAAACAAGCGATGTATCAGTTCGATCGTACCCCCATACTAGCCATTTTGAGACTTTCGGAAGAGTTAAAGCTCTTAACTGTTTGGTTTCGAAGATAAAAATTTAAATTTTGAGTATCGCATAGAACTAACGTGCAGCCCCTATACGTTATGTTTAAAAAAAATATATAAAATTTTTTTTCAAAATGGCGGCTAATGTAAAAATTCAAAGTGTCATAACTTTGCTAAATAAAATTCTACTAAAAAATGTTTAATTCAAAAAGTGTTTGGAATTTTAATTTGCATATAAAAGCAATTTTTAATTTTTTTTTTTTTAATAAAAACCGAGTCTTACCATATATTGACCGAGACCTCGAACGAGCTTTTATGCGACTCTGCATATAGTTAACGTTAGTATGAGGCTTCTATTCAAGAAATCGACTTGAATTTTTTATACAAAATAGAGCTTTCGACTATACTTACGATACTATAAAAAAAAATTAAAAATTAAAAAATAAAAGTATTTTTTTTTCAAAACACGTTTAGTGTGATGAGTCGATCGACCCACCATACATACGCTCATAAGATTTTCAATATAGTTTAGGTCAGTGTGAGCTTATTTATACATATTTGAATTTCAATTTTTGTGACAGTATAGAATTCTTAAGCATCCTGTGTATGTTTGTTAGCAAAATCCATTTTGTCAATTTTTTGCAAAATGACGACAAGTATTAAAATTCAATCACTTATAACTCAGTAGTGTTGAATTTTGGCAAAAAGGTCTCTATACATGAAATGTTGAGAAGCCTAAAGTTCATCTAAGTAAAATATAAAAAATATATATTTTTGCTTGAAAACAAGCGATGTATCAGTTCGATCGTACCCCCATACTAGCCATTTTGAGACTTTCGGAAGAGTTAACGTTCTTAACTGTTTGGTTTCGAAGATAAAAATTTAAATTTTGAGTATCGCATAGAACTAACGTGCAGCCCCTATACGTTATGTTTAAAAAAAATATATAAATTTTTTTTTCAAAATGGCGGCTAATGTAAAAATTCAAAGTGTCATAACTTTGCTAAATGAAATCCTACTAAAAAATGTTTAATGCAAAAAGTGTTTGGAATTTTAATTTGCATATAAAAGCAATTTTTAATTATTTTTTTTTTAATAAAAACCGAGTCTTACCATATATTGACCGAGACCTCGAACGAGCTTTTATGCGACTCTGCATATAGTTAACGCTCGTATGAGGCTTCTATTCAAGAAATCGACTTGAATTTTTTATACAAAATAGAGCTTTCGACTATACTTACGATACTATAAAAAAAAATTAAAAATTAAAAAATAAAAGTATTTTTTTTTCAAAACACGTTTAGTGTGATGAGTCGTATCTATATATCCCACCATACATACGCTCATAAGATTTTCAATATAGTTTAGGTCAGTGTGAGCTTATTTATACATATTTGAATTTCAATTTTTGTGACAGTATAGAATTCTTAAGCATCCTGTGTATGTTTGTTAGCAAAATCCATTTTGTCAATTTTTTGCAAAATGACGACAAGTATTAAAATTCAATCACTTATAACTCAGTAGTGTTGAATTTTGGCAAAAAGGTCTCTATACATGAAATGTTGAGAAGCCTAAAGTTCATCTAAGTAAAATATAAAAAATATATATTTTTGCTTGAAAACAAGCGATGTATCAGTTCGATCGTACCCCCATACTAGCCATTTTGAGACTTTCGGAAGAATTAACGCTCTTAACTGTTTGGTTTCGAAGATAAAAATTTAAATTTTGAGTATCGCATAGAACTAACGTGCAGCCCCTATACGTTATGTTTAAAAAAAATATATAAAATTTTTTTTCAAAATGGCGGCTAATGTAAAAATTCAAAGTGTCATAACTTTGCTAAATGAAATCCTACTAAAAAATGTTTAATGCAAAAAGTGTTTGGAATTTTAATTTGCATATAAAAGCAATTTTTAATTATTTTTTTTTTAATAAAAACCGAGTCTTACCATATATTGACCGAGACCTCGAACGAGCTTTTATGCGACTCTGCATATAGTTAACGTTAGTATGAGGCTTCTATTCAAGAAATCGACTTGAATTTTTTATACAAAATAGAGCTTTCGACTATACTTACGATACTATAAAAAAAAATTAAAAATTAAAAAATAAAAGTATTTTTTTTTCAAAACACGTTTAGTGTGATGAGTCGATCGACCCACCATACATACGCTCATAAGATTTTCAATATAGTTTAGGTCAGTGTGAGCTTATTTATACATATTTGAATTTCAATTTTTGTGACAGTATAGAATTCTTAAGCATCCTGTGTATGTTTGTTAGCAAAATCCATTTTGTCAATTTTTTGCAAAATGACGACAAGTATTAAAATTCAATCACTTATAACTCAGTAGTGTTGAATTTTGGCAAAAAGGTCTTTATACATGAAATGTTGAGAAGCCTAAAGTTCATCTAAGTAAAATATAAAAAATATATATTTTTGCTTGAAAACAAGCGATGTATCAGTTCGATCGTACCCCCATACTAGCCATTTTGAGACTTTCGGAAGAGTTAACGCTCTTAACTGTTTGGTTTCGAAGATAAAAATTTAAATTTTGAGTATCGCATAGAACTAACGTGCAGCCCCTATACGTTATGTTTAAAAAAAATATATAAAATTTTTTTTCAAAATGGCGGCTAATGTAAAAATTCAAAGTGTCATAACTTTGCTAAATGAAATCCTACTAAAAAATCTTTAATGCAAAAAGTGTTTGGAATTTTAATTTGCATATAAAAGCAATTTTTAATTATTTTTTTTTTAATAAAAACCGAGTCTTACCATATATTGACCGAGACCTCGAACGAGCTTTTATGCGACTCTGCATATAGTTAACGCTCGTATGAGGCTTCTATTCAAGAAATCGACTTGAATTTTTTATACAAAATAGAGCTTTCGACTATACTTACGATACTATAAAAAAAAATTAAAAATTAAAAAATAAAAGTATTTTTTTTTCAAAACACGTTTAGTGTGATGAGTCGATCGACCCACTATACATACGCTCATAAGATTTTCAATATAGTTTAGGTAAGTGTGAGCTTATTTATACATATTTGAATTTCAATTTTTGTGACAGTATAGAATTCTTAAGCATCCTGTGTATGTTTGTTAGCAAAATCCATTTTGTCAATTTTTTGCAAAATGACGACAAGTATTAAAATTCAATCACTTATAACTCAGTAGTGTTGAATTTTGGCAAAAAGGTCTCTATACATGAAATGTTGAGAAGCCTAAAGTTCATCTAAGTAAAATATAAAAAATATATATTTTTGCTTGAAAACAAGCGATGTATCAGTTCGATCGTACCCCCATACTAGCCATTTTGAGACTTTCGGAAGAGTTAACGCTCTTAACTGTTTGGTTTCGAAGATAAAAATTTAAATTTTGAGTATCGCATAGAACTAACGTGCAGCCCCTATACGTTATGTTTAAAAAAAATATATAAAATTTTTTTTCAAAATGGCGGCTAATGTAAAAATTCAAAGTGTCATAACTTTTCTAAATAAAATCCTACTAAAAAATGTTTAATGCAAAAAGTGTTTGGAATTTTAATTTTCATATAAAAGCAATTTTTAATTATTTTTTTTTTAATAAAAACCGAGTCTTACCATATATTGACCGAGACCTCGAACGAGCTTTTATGCGACTCTGCATATAGTTAACGCTCGTATGAGGCTTCTATTCAAGAAATCGACTTGAATTTTTTATACAAAATAGAGCTTTCGACTATACTTACGATACTATAAAAAAAAATTAAAAATTAAAAAATAAAAGTATTTTTTTTTCAAAACACGTTTAGTGTGATGAGTCGATCGACCCACCATACATACGCTCATAAGATTTTCAATATAGTTTAGGTCAGTGTGAGCTTGTTTATACATATTTGAATTTCAATTTTTGTGACAGTATAGAATTCTTAAGCATCCTGTGTATGTTTGTTAGCAAAATCCATTTTGTCAATTTTTTGCAAAATGACGACAAGTATTAAAATTCAATCACTTATAACTCAGTAGTGTTGAATTTTGGCAAAAAGGTCTCTATACATGAAATGTTGAGAAGCCTAAAGTTCATCTAAGTAAAATATAAAAAATATATATTTTTGCTTGAAAACAAGCGATGTATCAGTTCGATCGTACCCCCATACTAGCCATTTTGAGACTTTCGGAAGAGTTAACGCTCTTAACTGTTTGGTTTCGAAGATAAAAATTTAAATTTTGAGTATCGCATAGAACTAACGTGCAGCCCCTATACGTTATGTTTAAAAAAAATATATAAAATTTTTTTTTAAAATGGCGGCTAATGTAAAAATTCAAAGTGTCATAACTTTGCTAAATGAAATCCTACTAAAAAATGTTTAATGCAAAAAGTGTTTGGAATTTTAAATTGCATATAAAAGCAATTTTTAATTATTTTTTTTTTAATAAAAACCGAGTCTTACCATATATTGACCGAGACCTCGAACGAGCTTTTATGCGACTCTGCATATAGTTAACGCTCGTATGAGGCTTCTATTCAAGAAATCGACTTGAATTTTTTATACAAAATAGAGCTTTCGACTATACTTACGATACTATAAAAAAAAATTAAAAATTAAAAAATAAAAGTATTTTTTTTTCAAAACACGTTTAGTGTGATGAGTCGATCGACCCACCATACATACGCTCATAAGATTTTCAATATAGTTTAGGTCAGTGTGAGCTTATTTATACATATTTAAATTTCAATTTTTGTGACAGTATAGAATTCTTAAGCATCCTGTGTATGTTTGTTAGCAAAATCCATTTTGTCAATTTTTTGCAAAATGACGACAAGTATTAAAATTCAATCACTTATAACTCAGTAGTGTTGAATTTTGGCAAAAAGGTCTCTATACATGAAATGTTGAGAAGCCTAAAGTTCATCTAAGTAAAATATAAAAAATATATATTTTTGCTTGAAAACAAGCGATGTATCAGTTCGATCGTACCCCCATAATAGCCATTTTGAGACTTTCGGAAGAATTAACGCTCTTAACTGTTTGGTTTCGAAGATAAAAATTTAAATTTTGAGTATCGCATAGAACTAACGTGCAGCCCCTATACGTTATGTTTAAAAAAAATATATAAAATTTTTTTTCAAAATGGCGGCTAATGTAAAAATTCAAAGTGTCATAACTTTGCTAAATGAAATCCTACTAAAAAATGTTTAATGCAAAAAGTGTTTGGAATTTTAATTTGCATATAAAAGCAATTTTTAATTATTTTTTTTTTAATAAAAACCGAGTCTTACCATATATTGACCGAGACCTCGAACGAGCTTTTATGCGACTCTGCATATAGTTAACGTTAGTATGAGGCTTCTATTCAAGAAATCGACTTGAATTTTTTATACAAAATAGAGCTTTCGACTATACTTACGATACTATAAAAAAAAATTAAAAATTAAAAAATAAAAGTATTTTTTTTTCAAAACACGTTTAGTGTGATGAGTCGATCGACCCACCATACATACGCTCATAAGATTTTCAATATAGTTTAGGTCAGTGTGAGCTTATTTATACATATTTGAATTTCAATTTTTGTGACAGTATAGAATTCTTAAGCATCCTGTGTATGTTTGTTAGCAAAATCCATTTTGTCAATTTTTTGCAAAATGACGACAAGTATTAAAATTCAATCACTTATAACTCAGTAGTGTTGAATTTTGGCAAAAAGGTCTTTATACATGAAATGTTGAGAAGCCTAAAGTTCATCTAAGTAAAATATAAAAAATATATATTTTTGCTTGAAAACAAGCGATGTATCAGTTCGATCGTACCCCCATACTAGCCATTTTGAGACTTTCGGAAGAGTTAACGCTCTTAACTGTTTGGTTTCGAAGATAAAAATTTAAATTTTGAGTATCGCATAGAACTAACGTGCAGCCCCTATACGTTATGTTTAAAAAAAATATATAAAATTTTTTTTCAAAATGGCGGCTAATGTAAAAATTCAAAGTGTCATAACTTTGCTAAATTAAATCCTACTAAAAAATCTTTAATGCAAAAAGTGTTTGGAATTTTAATTTGCATATAAAAGCAATTTTTAATTATTTTTTTTTTAATAAAAACCGAGTCTTACCATATATTGACCGAGACCTCGAACGAGCTTTTATGCGACTCTGCATATAGTTAACGCTCGTATGAGGCTTCTATTCAAGAAATCGACTTGAATTTTTTATACAAAATAGAGCTTTCGACTATACTTACGATACTATAAAAAAAAATTAAAAATTAAAAAATAAAAGTATTTTTTTTTCAAAACACGTTTAGTGTGATGAGTCGATCGACCCACTATACATACGCTCATAAGATTTTCAATATAGTTTAGGTAAGTGTGAGCTTATTTATACATATTTGAATTTCAATTTTTGTGACAGTATAGAATTCTTAAGCATCCTGTGTATGTTTGTTAGCAAAATCCATTTTGTCAATTTTTTGCAAAATGACGACAAGTATTAAAATTCAATCACTTATAACTCAGTAGTGTTGAATTTTGGCAAAAAGGTCTCTATACATGAAATGTTGAGAAGCCTAAAGTTCATCTAAGTAAAATATAAAAAATATATATTTTTGCTTGAAAACAAGCGATGTATCAGTTCGATCGTACCCCCATACTAGCCATTTTGAGACTTTCGGAAGAGTTAACGCTCTTAACTGTTTGGTTTCGAAGATAAAAATTTAAATTTTGAGTATCGCATAGAACTAACGTGCAGCCCCTATACGTTATGTTTAAAAAAAATATATAAAATTTTTTTTCAAAATGGCGGCTAATGTAAAAATTCAAAGTGTCATAACTTTTCTAAATAAAATCCTACTAAAAAATGTTTAATGCAAAAAGTGTTTGGAATTTTAATTTTCATATAAAAGCAATTTTTAATTATTTTTTTTTTAATAAAAACCGAGTCTTACCATATATTGACCGAGACCTCGAACGAGCTTTTATGCGACTCTGCATATAGTTAACGCTCGTATGAGGCTTCTATTCAAGAAATCGACTTGAATTTTTTATACAAAATAGAGCTTTCGACTATACTTACGATACTATAAAAAAAAATTAAAAATTAAAAAATAAAAGTATTTTTTTTTCAAAACACGTTTAGTGTGATGAGTCGTATCTATATATCCCACCATACATACGCTCATAAGATTTTCAATATAGTTTAGGTCAGTGTGAGCTTATTTATACATATTTGAATTTCAATTTTTGTGACAGTATAGAATTCTTAAGCATCCTGTGTATGTTTGTTAGCAAAATCCATTTTGTCAATTTTTTGCAAAATGACGACAAGTATTAAAATTCAATCACTTATAACTCAGTAGTGTTGAATTTTGGCAAAAAGGTCTCTATACATGAAATGTTGAGAAGCCTAAAGTTCATCTAAGTAAAATATAAAAAATATATATTTTTGCTTGAAAACAAGCGATGTATCAGTTCGATCGTACCCCCATACTAGCCATTTTGAGACTTTCGGAAGAATTAACGCTCTTAACTGTTTGGTTTCGAAGATAAAAATTTAAATTTTGAGTATCGCATAGAACTAACGTGCAGCCCCTATACGTTATGTTTAAAAAAAATATATAAATTTTTTTTTCAAAATGGCGGCTAATGTAAAAATTCAAAGTGTCATAACTTTGCTAAATGAAATCCTACTAAAAAATGTTTAATGCAAAAAGTGTTTGGAATTTTAATTTGCATATAAAAGCAATTTTTAATTATTTTTTTTTTAATAAAAACCGAGTCTTACCATATATTGACCGAGACCTCGAACGAGCTTTTATGCGACTCTGCATATAGTTAACGTTAGTATGAGGCTTCTATTCAAGAAATCGACTTGAATTTTTTATACAAAATAGAGCTTTCGACTATACTTACGATACTATAAAAAAAAATTAAAAATTAAAAAATAAAAGTATTTTTTTTTCAAAACACGTTTAGTGTGATGAGTCGATCGACCCACCATACATACGCTCATAAGATTTTCAATATAGTTTAGGTCAGTGTGAGCTTATTTATACATATTTGAATTTCAATTTTTGTGACAGTATAGAATTCTTAAGCATCCTGTGTATGTTTGTTAGCAAAATCCATTTTGTCAATTTTTTGCAAAATGACGACAAGTATTAAAATTCAATCACTTATAACTCAGTAGTGTTGAATTTTGGCAAAAAGGTCTTTATACATGAAATGTTGAGAAGCCTAAAGTTCATCTAAGTAAAATATAAAAAATATATATTTTTGCTTGAAAACAAGCGATGTATCAGTTCGATCGTACCCCCATACTAGCCATTTTGAGACTTTCGGAAGAGTTAACGCTCTTAACTGTTTGGTTTCGAAGATAAAAATTTAAATTTTGAGTATCGCATAGAACTAACGTGCAGCCCCTATACGTTATGTTTAAAAAAAATATATAAAATTTTTTTTCAAAATGGCGGCTAATGTAAAAATTCAAAGTGTCATAACTTTGCTAAATGAAATCCTACTAAAAAATCTTTAATGCAAAAAGTGTTTGGAATTTTAATTTGCATATAAAAGCAATTTTTAATTATTTTTTTTTTAATAAAAACCGAGTCTTACCATATATTGACCGAGACCTCGAACGAGCTTTTATGCGACTCTGCATATAGTTAACGCTCGTATGAGGCTTCTATTCAAGAAATCGACTTGAATTTTTTATACAAAATAGAGCTTTCGACTATACTTACGATACTATAAAAAAAAATTAAAAATTAAAAAATAAAAGTATTTTTTTTTCAAAACACGTTTAGTGTGATGAGTCGATCGACCCACTATACATACGCTCATAAGATTTTCAATATAGTTTAGGTAAGTGTGAGCTTATTTATACATATTTGAATTTCAATTTTTGTGACAGTATAGAATTCTTAAGCATCCTGTGTATGTTTGTTAGCAAAATCCATTTTGTCAATTTTTTGCAAAATGACGACAAGTATTAAAATTCAATCACTTATAACTCAGTAGTGTTGAATTTTGGCAAAAAGGTCTCTATACATGAAATGTTGAGAAGCCTAAAGTTCATCTAAGTAAAATATAAAAAATATATATTTTTGCTTGAAAACAAGCGATGTATCAGTTCGATCGTACCCCCATACTAGCCATTTTGAGACTTTCGGAAGAGTTAACGCTCTTAACTGTTTGGTTTCGAAGATAAAAATTTAAATTTTGAGTATCGCATAGAACTAACGTGCAGCCCCTATACGTTATGTTTAAAAAAAATATATAAAATTTTTTTTCAAAATGGCGGCTAATGTAAAAATTCAAAGTGTCATAACTTTTCTAAATAAAATCCTACTAAAAAATGTTTAATGCAAAAAGTGTTTGGAATTTTAATTTTCATATAAAAGCAATTTTTAATTATTTTTTTTTTAATAAAAACCGAGTCTTACCATATATTGACCGAGACCTCGAACGAGCTTTTATGCGACTCTGCATATAGTTAACGCTCGTATGAGGCTTCTATTCAAGAAATCGACTTGAATTTTTTATACAAAATAGAGCTTTCGACTATACTTACGATACTATAAAAAAAAATTAAAAATTAAAAAATAAAAGTATTTTTTTTTCAAAACACGTTTAGTGTGATGAGTCGATCGACCCACCATACATACGCTCATAAGATTTTCAATATAGTTTAGGTCAGTGTGAGCTTGTTTATACATATTTGAATTTCAATTTTTGTGACAGTATAGAATTCTTAAGCATTCTGTGTATGTTTGTTAGCAAAATCCATTTTGTCAATTTTTTGCAAAATGACGACAAGTATTAAAATTCAATCACTTATAACTCAGTAGTGTTGAATTTTGGCAAAAAGGTCTCTATACATGAAATGTTGAGAAGCCTAAAGTTCATCTAAGTAAAATATAAAAAATATATATTTTTGCTTGAAAACAAGCGATGTATCAGTTCGATCGTACCCCCATACTAGCCATTTTGAGACTTTCGGAAGAGTTAACGCTCTTAACTGTTTGGTTTCGAAGATAAAAATTTAAATTTTAAGTATCGCATAGAACTAACGTGCAGCCCCTATACGTTATGTTTAAAAAAAATATATAAATTTTTTTTTCAAAATGGCGGCTAATGTAAAAATTCAAAGTGTCATAACTTTGCTAAATGAAATCCTACTAAAAAATGTTTTATGCAAAAAGTGTTTGGAATTTTAATTTGCATATAAAAGCAATTTTTAATTATTTTTTTTTTAATAAAAACCGAGTCTTACCATATATTGACCGAGACCTCGAACGAGCTTTTATGCGACTCTGCATATAGTTAACGCTCGTATGAGGCTTCTATTCAAGAAATCGACTTGAATTTTTTATACAAAATAGAGCTTTCGACTATACTTACGATACTATAAAAAAAAATTAAAAATTAAAAAATAAAAGTATTTTTTTTTCAAAACACGTTTAGTGTGATGAGTCGATCGACCCACCATACATACGCTCATAAGATTTTCAATATAGTTTAGGTCAGTGTGAGCTTATTTATACATATTTGAATTTCAATTTTTGTGACAGTATAGAATTCTTAAGCATCCTGTGTATGTTTGTTAGCAAAATCCATTTTGTCAATTTTTTGCAAAATGACGACAAGTATTAAAATTCAATCACTTATAACTCAGTAGTGTTGAATTTTGGCAAAAAGGTCTCTATACATGAAATGTTGAGAAGCCTAAAGTTCATCTAAGTAAAATATAAAAAATATATATTTTTGCTTGAAAACAAGCGATGTATCAGTTCGATCGTACCCCCATACTAGCCATTTTGAGACTTTCGGAAGAGTTAACGCTCTTAACTGTTTGGTTTCGAAGATAAAAATTTAAATTTTAAGTATCGCATAGAACTAACGTGCAGCCCCTATACGTTATGTTTAAAAAAAATATATAAAAATTTTTTTCAAAATGGCGGCTAATGTAAAAATTCAAAGTGTCATAACTTTGCTAAATGAAATCCTACTAAAAAATGTTTAATGCAAAAAGTGTTTGGAATTTTAATTTGCATATAAAAGCAATTTTTAATTATTTTTTTTTTAATAAAAACCGAGTCTTACCATATATTGACCGAGACCTCGAACGAGCTTTTATGCGACTCTGCATATAGTTAACGCTCGTATGAGGCTTCTATTTAAGAAATCGACTTGAATTTTTTATACAAAATAGAGCTTTCGACTATACTTACGATACTATAAAAAAAAATTAAAAATTAAAAAATAAAAGTATTTTTTTTTCAAAACACGTTTAGTGTGATGAGTCGTATCTATATATCCCACCATACATACGCTCATAAGATTTTCAATATAGTTTAGGTCAGTGTGAGCTTATTTATACATATTTGAATTTCAATTTTTGTGACAGTATAGAATTCTTAAGCATCCTGTGTATGTTTGTTAGCAAAATCCATTTTGTCAATTTTTTGCAAAATGACGACAAGTATTAAAATTCAATCACTTATAACTCAGTAGTGTTGAATTTTGGCAAAAAGGTCTCTATACATGAAATGTTGAGAAGCCTAAAGTTCATCTAAGTAAAATATAAAAAATATATATTTTTGCTTGAAAACAAGCGATGTATCAGTTCGATCGTACCCCCATACTAGCCATTTTGAGACTTTCGGAAGAGTTAAAGCTCTTAACTGTTTGGTTTCGAAGATAAAAATTTAAATTTTGAGTATCGCATAGAACTAACGTGCAGCCCCTATACGTTATGTTTAAAAAAAATATATAAAATTTTTTTTCAAAATGGCGGCTAATGTAAAAATTCAAAGTGTCATAACTTTGCTAAATAAAATCCTACTAAAAAATGTTTAATTCAAAAAGTGTTTGGAATTTTAATTTGCATATAAAAGCAATTTTTAATTTTTTTTTTTTTAATAAAAACCGAGTCTTACCATATATTGACCGAGACCTCGAACGAGCTTTTATGCGACTCTGCATATAGTTAACGCTCGTATGAGGCTTCTATTCAAGAAATCGACTTGAATTTTTTATACAAAATAGAGCTTTTGACTATACTTACGATACTATAAAAAAAAATTAAAAATTAAAAAATAAAAGTATTTTTTTTTCAAAACACGTTTAGTGTGATGAGTCGATCGACCCACCATACATACGCTCATAAGATTTTCAATATAGTTTAGGTCAGTGTGAGCTTATTTATACATATTTGAATTTCAATTTTTGTGACAGTATAGAATTCTTAAGCATCCTGTGTATGTTTGTTAGCAAAATCCATTTTGTCAATTTTTTGCAAAATGACGACAAGTATTAAAATTCAATCACTTATAACTCAGTAGTGTTAAATTTTGGCAAAAAGGTCTCTATACATGAAATGTTGAGAAGCCTAAAGTTCATCTAAGTAAAATATAAAAAATATATATTTTTGCTTGAAAACAAGCGATGTATCAGTTCGATCGTACCCCCATACTAGCCATTTTGAGACTTTCGGAAGAGTTAACGCTCTTAACTGTTTGGTTTCGAAGATAAAAATTTAAATTTTGAGTATCGCATAGAACTAACGTGCAGCCCCTATACGTTATGTTTAAAAAAAATATATAAAATTTTTTTTCAAAATGGCGGCTAATGTAAAAATTCAAAGTGTCATAACTTTGCTAAATGAAATCCTACTAAAAAATGTTGAATGCAAAAAGTGTTTGGAATTTTAATTTGCATATAAAAGCAATTTTTAATTATTTTTTTTTTAATAAAAACCGAGTCTTACCATATATTGACCGAGACCTCGAACGAGCTTTTATGCGACTCTGCATATAGTTAACGCTCGTATGAGGCTTCTATTCAAGAAATCGACTTGAATTTTTTATACAAAATAGAGCTTTCGACTATACTTACGATACTATAAAAAAAAATTAAAAATTAAAAAATAAAAGTATTTTTTTTTCAAAACACGTTTAGTGTGATGAGTCGATCGACCCACCATACATACGCTCATAAGATTTTCAATATAGTTTAGGTCAGTGTGAGCTTATTTATACATATTTGAATTTCAATTTTTGTGACAGTATAGAATTCTTAAGCATCCTGTGTATGTTTGTTAGCAAAATCCATTTTGTCAATTTTTTGCAAAATGACGACAAGTATTAAAATTCAATCACTTATAACTCAGTAGTGTTAAATTTTGGCAAAAAGGTCTCTATACATGAAATGTTGAGAAGCCTAAAGTTCATCTAAGTAAAATATAAAAAATATATATTTTTGCTTGAAAACAAGCGATGTATCAGTTCGATCGTACCCCCATACTAGCCATTTTGAGACTTTCGGAAGAGTTAACGTTCTTAACTGTTTGGTTTTGAAGATAAAAATTTAAATTTTGAGTATCGCATAGAACTAACGTGCAGCCCCTATACGTTATGTTTAAAAAAAATATATAAATTTTTTTTTCAAAATGGCGGCTAATGTAAAAATTCAAAGTGTCATAACTTTGCTAAATGAAATCCTACTAAAAAATGTTTAATGCAAAAAGTGTTTGGAATTTTAATTTGCATATAAAAGCAATTTTTAATTATTTTTTTTTTAATAAAAACCGAGTCTTACCATATATTGACCGAGACCTCGAACGAGCTTTTATGCGACTCTGCATATAGTTAACGCTCGTATGAGGCTTCTATTCAAGAAATCGACTTGAATTTTTTATACAAAATAGAGCTTTCGACTATACTTACGATACTATAAAAAAAAATTAAAAATTAAAAAATAAAAGTATTTTTTTTTCAAAACACGTTTAGTGTGATGAGTCGTATCTATATATCCCACCATACATACGCTCATAAGATTTTCAATATAGTTTAGGTCAGTGTGAGCTTATTTATACATATTTGAATTTCAATTTTTGTGACAGTATAGAATTCTTAAGCATCCTGTGTATGTTTGTTAGCAAAATCCATTTTGTCAATTTTTTGCAAAATGACGACAAGTATTAAAATTCAATCACTTATAACTCAGTAGTGTTGAATTTTGGCAAAAAGGTCTCTATACATGAAATGTTGAGAAGCCTAAAGTTCATCTAAGTAAAATATAAAAAATATATATTTTTGCTTGAAAACAAGCGATGTATCAGTTCGATCGTACCCCCATACTAGCCATTTTGAGACTTTCGGAAGAGTTAACGCTCTTAACTGTTTGGTTTCGAAGATAAAAATTTAAATTTTGAGTATCGCATAGAACTAACGTGCAGCCCCTATACGTTATGTTTAAAAAAAATATATAAAATTTTTTTTCAAAATGGCGGCTAATGTAAAAATTCAAAGTGTCATAACTTTGCTAAATGAAATCCTACTAAAAAATGTTTAATGCAAAAAGTGTTTGGAATTTTAATTTGCATATAAAAGCAATTTTTAATTATTTTTTTTTTTATAAAAACCGAGTCTTACCATATATTGACCGAGACCTCGAACGAGCTTTTATGCGACTCTGCATATAGTTAACGCTCGTATGAGGCTTCTATTCAAGAAATCGACTTGAATTTTTTATACAAAATAGAGCTTTCGACTATACTTACGATACTATAAAAAAAAATTAAAAATTAAAAAATAAAAGTATTTTTTTTTCAAAACACGTTTAGTGTGATGAGTCGATCGACCCACCATACATACGCTCATAAGATTTTCAATATAGTTTAGGTCAGTGTGAGCTTATTTATACATATTTGAATTTCAATTTTTGTGACAGTATAGAATTCTTAAGCATCCTGTGTATGTTTGTTAGCAAAATCCATTTTGTCAATTTTTTGCAAAATGACGACAAGTATTAAAATTCAATCACTTATAACTCAGTAGTGTTGAATTTTGGCAAAAAGGTCTCTATACATGAAATGTTGAGAAGCCTAAAGTTCATCTAAGTAAAATATAAAAAATATATATTTTTGCTTGAAAACAAGCGATGTATCAGTTCGATCGTACCCCCATACTAGCCATTTTGAGACTTTCGGAAGAGTTAACGCTCTTAACTGTTTGGTTTCGAAGATAAAAATTTAAATTTTGAGTATCGCATAGAACTAACGTGCAGCCCCTATACGTTATGTTTAAAAAAAATATATAAATTTTTTTTTCAAAATGGCGGCTAATGTAAAAATTCAAAGTGTCATAACTTTGCTAAATGAAATCCTACTAAAAAATGTTTAATGCAAAAAGTGTTTGGAATTTTAATTTGCATATAAAAGCAATTTTTAATTATTTTTTTTTTAATAAAAACCGAGTCTTACCATATATTGACCGAGACCTCGAACGAGCTTTTATGCGACTCTGCATATAGTTAACGCTCGTATGAGGCTTCTATTCAAGAAATCGACTTGAATTTTTTATACAAAATAGAGCTTTCGACTATACTTACGATACTATAAAAAAAAATTAAAAATTAAAAAATAAAAGTATTTTTTTTTCAAAACACGTTTAGTGTGATGAGTCGATCGACCCACCATACATACGCTCATAAGATTTTCAATATAGTTTAGGTCAGTGTGAGCTTATTTATACATATTTGAATTTCAATTTTTGTGACAGTATAGAATTCTTAAGCATCCTGTGTATGTTTGTTAGCAAAATCCATTTTGTCAATTTTTTGCAAAATGACGACAAGTATTAAAATTCAATCACTTATAACTCAGTAGTGTTGAATTTTGGCAAAAAGGTCTCTATACATGAAATGTTGAGAAGCCTAAAGTTCATCTAAGTAAAATATAAAAAATATATATTTTTGCTTGAAAACAAGCGATGTATCAGTTCGATCGTACCCCCATACTAGCCATTTTGAGACTTTCGGAAGAGTTAACGTTCTTAACTGTTTGGTTTCGAAGATAAAAATTTAAATTTTGAGTATCGCATAGAACTAACGTGCAGCCCCTATACGTTATGTTTAAAAAAAATATATAAATTTTTTTTTCAAAATGGCGGCTAATGTAAAAATTCAAAGTGTCATAACTTTGCTAAATGAAATCCTACTAAAAAATGTTTAATGCAAAAAGTGTTTGGAATTTTAATTTGCATATAAAAGCAATTTTTAATTATTTTTTTTTTAATAAAAACCGAGTCTTACCATATATTGACCGAGACCTCGAACGAGCTTTTATGCGACTCTGCATATAGTTAACGCTCGTATGAGGCTTCTATTCAAGAAATCGACTTGAATTTTTTATACAAAATAGAGCTTTCGACTATACTTACGATACTATAAAAAAAAATTAAAAATTAAAAAATAAAAGTATTTTTTTTTCAAAACACGTTTAGTGTGATGAGTCGTATCTATATATCCCACCATACATACGCTCATAAGATTTTCAATATAGTTTAGGTCAGTGTGAGCTTATTTATACATATTTGAATTTCAATTTTTGTGACAGTATAGAATTCTTAAGCATCCTGTGTATGTTTGTTAGCAAAATCCATTTTGTCAATTTTTTGCAAAATGACGACAAGTATTAAAATTCAATCACTTATAACTCAGTAGTGTTGAATTTTGGCAAAAAGGTCTCTATACATGAAATGTTGAGAAGCCTAAAGTTCATCTAAGTAAAATATAAAAAATATATATTTTTGCTTGAAAACAAGCGATGTATCAGTTCGATCGTACCCCCATACTAGCCATTTTGAGACTTTCGGAAGAGTTAACGCTCTTAACTGTTTGGTTTCGAAGATAAAAATTTAAATTTTGAGTATCGCATAGAACTAACGTGCAGCCCCTATACGTTATGTTTAAAAAAAATATATAAAATTTTTTTTCAAAATGGCGGCTAATGTAAAAATTCAAAGTGTCATAACTTTGCTAAATGAAATCCTACTAAAAAATGTTTAATGCAAAAAGTGTTTGGAATTTTAATTTGCATATAAAAGCAATTTTTAATTATTTTTTTTTTTATAAAAACCGAGTCTTACCATATATTGACCGAGACCTCGAACGAGCTTTTATGCGACTCTGCATATAGTTAACGCTCGTATGAGGCTTCTATTCAAGAAATCGACTTGAATTTTTTATACAAAATAGAGCTTTCGACTATACTTACGATACTATAAAAAAAAATTAAAAATTAAAAAATAAAAGTATTTTTTTTTCAAAACACGTTTAGTGTGATGAGTCGATCGACCCACCATACATACGCTCATAAGATTTTCAATATAGTTTAGGTCAGTGTGAGCTTATTTATACATATTTGAATTTCAATTTTTGTGACAGTATAGAATTCTTAAGCATCCTGTGTATGTTTGTTAGCAAAATCCATTTTGTCAATTTTTTGCAAAATGACGACAAGTATTAAAATTCAATCACTTATAACTCAGTAGTGTTGAATTTTGGCAAAAAGGTCTCTATACATGAAATGTTGAGAAGCCTAAAGTTCATCTAAGTAAAATATAAAAAATATATATTTTTGCTTGAAAACAAGCGATGTATCAGTTCGATCGTACCCCCATACTAGCCATTTTGAGACTTTCGGAAGAGTTAACGCTCTTAACTGTTTGGTTTCGAAGATAAAAATTTAAATTTTGAGTATCGCATAGAACTAACGTGCAGCCCCTATACGTTATGTTTAAAAAAAATATATAAATTTTTTTTTCAAAATGGCGGCTAATGTAAAAATTCAAAGTGTCATAACTTTGCTAAATGAAATCCTACTAAAAAATGTTTAATGCAAAAAGTGTTTGGAATTTTAATTTGCATATAAAAGCAATTTTTAATTATTTTTTTTTTAATAAAAACCGAGTCTTACCATATATTGACCGAGACCTCGAACGAGCTTTTATGCGACTCTGCATATAGTTAACGCTCGTATGAGGCTTCTATTCAAGAAATCGACTTGAATTTTTTATACAAAATAGAGCTTTCGACTATACTTACGATACTATAAAAAAAAATTAAAAATTAAAAAATAAAAGTATTTTTTTTTCAAAACACGTTTAGTGTGATGAGTCGATCGACCCACCATACATACGCTCATAAGATTTTCAATATAGTTTAGGTCAGTGTGAGCTTATTTATACATATTTGAATTTCAATTTTTGTGACAGTATAGAATTCTTAAGCATCCTGTGTATGTTTGTTAGCAAAATCCATTTTGTCAATTTTTTGCAAAATGACGACAAGTATTAAAATTCAATCACTTATAACTCAGTAGTGTTGAATTTTGGCAAAAAGGTCTCTATACATGAAATGTTGAGAAGCCTAAAGTTCATCTAAGTAAAATATAAAAAATATATATTTTTGCTTGAAAACAAGCGATGTATCAGTTCGATCGTACCCCCATACTAGCCATTTTGAGACTTTCGGAAGAGTTAACGCTCTTAACTGTTTGGTTTCGAAGATAAAAATTTAAATTTTGAGTATCGCATAGAACTAACGTGCAGCCCCTATACGTTATGTTTAAAAAAAATATATAAAATTTTTTTTCAAAATGGCGGCTAATGTAAAAATTCAAAGTGTCATAACTTTGCTAAATGAAATCCTACTAAAAAATGTTTAATGCAAAAAGTGTTTGGAATTTTAATTTGCATATAAAAGCAATTTTTAATTATTTTTTTTTTAATAAAAACCGAGTCTTACCATATATTGACCGAGACCTCGAACGAGCTTTTATGCGACTCTGCATATAGTTAACGCTCGTATGAGGCTTCTATTTAAGAAATCGACTTGAATTTTTTATACAAAATAGAGCTTTCGACTATACTTACGATACTATAAAAAAAAATTAAAAATTAAAAAATAAAAGTATTTTTTTTTCAAAACACGTTTAGTGTGATGAGTCGATCGACCCACCATACATACGCTCATAAGATTTTCAATATAGTTTAGGTCAGTGTGAGCTTATTTATACATATTTGAATTTCAATTTTTGTGACAGTATAGAATTCTTAAGCATCCTGTGTATGTTTGTTAGCAAAATCCATTTTGTCAAATTTTTGCAAAATGACGACAAGTATTAAAATTCAATCACTTATAACTCAGTAGTGTTGAATTTTGGCAAAAAGGTCTCTATACATGAAATGTTGAGAAGCCTAAAGTTCATCTAAGTAAAATATAAAAAATATATATTTTTGCTTGAAAACAAGCGATGTATCAGTTCGATCGTACCCCCATACTAGCCATTTTGAGACTTTCGGAAGAGTTAACGCTCTTAACTGTTTGGTTTCGAAGATAAAAATTTAAATTTTGAGTATCGCATAGAACTAACGTGCAGCCCCTATACGTTATGTTTAAAAAAAATATATAAAATTTTTTTTCAAAATGGCGGCTAATGTAAAAATTCAAAGTGTCATAACTTTGCTAAATGAAATCCTACTAAAAAATGTTGAATGCAAAAAGTGTTTGGAATTTTAATTTGCATATAAAAGCAATTTTTAATTATTTTTTTTTTAATAAAAACCGAGTCTTACCATATATTGACCGAGACCTCGAACGAGCTTTTATGCGACTCTGCATATAGTTAACGCTCGTATGAGGCTTCTATTCAAGAAATCGACTTGAATTTTTTATACAAAATAGAGCTTTCGACTATACTTACGATACTATAAAAAAAAATTAAAAATTAAAAAATAAAAGTATTTTTTTTTCAAAACACGTTTAGTGTGATGAGTCGTATCTATATATCCCACCATACATACGCTCATAAGATTTTCAATATAGTTTAGGTCAGTGTGAGCTTATTTATACATATTTGAATTTCAATTTTTGTGACAGTATAGAATTCTTAAGCATCCTGTGTATGTTTGTTAGCAAAATCCATTTTGTCAATTTTTTGCAAAATAACGACAAGTATTAAAATTCAATCACTTATAACTCAGTAGTGTTGAATTTTGGCAAAAAGGTCTCTATACATGAAATGTTGAGAAGCCTAAAGTTCATCTAAGTAAAATATAAAAAATATATATTTTTGCTTGAAAACAAGCGATGTATCAGTTCGATCGTACCCCCATACTAGCCATTTTGAGACTTTCGGAAGAGTTAACGCTCTTAACTGTTTGGTTTCAAAGATAAAAATTTAAATTTTGAGTATCGCATAGAACTAACGTGCAGCCCCTATACGTTATGTTTAAAAAAAATATATAAAATTTTTTTTCAAAATAGCGGCTAATGTAAAAATTCAAAGTGTCATAACTTTGCTAAATGAAATCCTACTAAAAAATGTTTAATGCAAAAAGTGTTTGGAATTTTAATTTGCATATAAAAGCAATTTTTAATTATTTTTTTTTTAATAAAAACCGAGTCTTACCATATATTGACCGAGACCTCGAACGAGCTTTTATGCGACTCTGCATATAGTTAACGCTCGTATGAGGCTTCTATTCAAGAAATCGACTTGAATTTTTTATACAAAATAGAGCTTTCGACTATACTTACGATACTATAAAAAAAAATTAAAAATTAAAAAATAAAAGTATTTTTTTTTCAAAACACGTTTAGTGTGATGAGTCGATCGACCCACCATACATACGCTCATAAGATTTTCAATATAGTTTAGGTCAGTGTGAGCTTATTTATACATATTTGAATTTCAATTTTTGTGACAGTATAGAATTCTTAAGCATCCTGTGTATGTTTGTTAGCAAAATCCATTTTGTCAATTTTTTGCAAAATGACGACAAGTATTAAAATTCAATCACTTATAACTCAGTAGTGTTGAATTTTGGCAAAAAGGTCTCTATACATGAAATGTTGAGAAGCCTAAAGTTCATCTAAGTAAAATATAAAAAATATATATTTTTGCTTGAAAACAAGCGATGTATCAGTTCGATCGTACCCCCATACTAGCCATTTTGAGACTTTCGGAAGAGTTAACGCTCTTAACTGTTTGGTTTCGAAGATAAAAATTTAAATTTTGAGTATCGCATAGAACTAACGTGCAGCCCCTATACGTTATGTTTAAAAAAAATATATAAATTTTTTTTTCAAAATGGCGGCTAATGTAAAAATTCAAAGTGTCATAACTTTGCTAAATAAATTCCTACTAAAAAATGTTTAATGCAAAAAGTGTTTGGAATTTTAATTTGCATATAAAAGCAATTTTTAATTATTTTTTTTTTAATAAAAACCGAGTCTTACCATATATTGACCGAGACCTCGAACGAGCTTTTATGCGACTCTGCATATAGTTTACGCTCGTATGAGGCTTCTATTCAAGAAATCGACTTGAATTTTTTATACAAAATAGAGCTTTCGACTATACTTACGATACTATAAAAAAAAATTAAAAATTAAAAAATAAAAGTATTTTTTTTTCAAAACACGTTTAGTGTGATGAGTCGATCGACCCACCATACATACGCTCATAAGATTTTCAATATAGTTTAGGTCAGTGTGAGCTTATTTATACATATTTGAATTTCAATTTTTGTGACAGTATAGAATTCTTAAGCATCCTGTGTATGTTTGTTAGCAAAATCCATTTTGTCAATTTTTTGCAAAATGACGACAAGTATTAAAATTCAATCACTTATAACTCAGTAGTGTTGAATTTTGGCAAAAAGGTCTCTATACATGAAATGTTGAGAAGCCTAAAGTTCATCTAAGTAAAATATAAAAAATATATATTTTTGCTTGAAAACAAGCGATGTATCAGTTCGATCGTACCCCCATACTAGCCATTTTGAGACTTTCGGAAGAGTTAACGCTCTTAACTGTTTGGTTTCGAAGATAAAAATTTAAATTTTGAGTATCGCATAGAACTAACGTGCAGCCCCTATACGTTATGTTTAAAAAAAATATATAAAATTTTTTTTCAAAATGGCGGCTAATGTAAAAATTCAAAGTGTCATAACTTTGCTAAATAAAATCCTACTAAAAAATGTTTAATGCAAAAAGTGTTTGGAATTTTAATTTGCATATAAAAGCAATTTTTAATTATTTTTTTTTTAATAAAAACCGAGTCTTACCATATATTGACCGAGACCTCGAACGAGCTTTTATGCGACTCTGCATATAGTTAACGCTCGTATGAGGCTTCTATTTAAGAAATCGACTTGAATTTTTTATACAAAATAGAGCTTTCGACTATACTTACGATACTATAAAAAAAAATTAAAAATTAAAAAATAAAAGTATTTTTTTTTCAAAACACGTTTAGTGTGATGAGTCGATCGACCCACCATACATACGCTCATAAGATTTTCAATATAGTTTAGGTCAGTGTGAGCTTATTTATACATATTTGAATTTCAATTTTTGTGACAGTATAGAATTCTTAAGCATCCTGTGTATGTTTGTTAGCAAAATCCATTTTGTCAATTTTTTGCAAAATGACGACAAGTATTAAAATTCAATCACTTATAACTCAGTAGTGTTGAATTTTGGCAAAAAGGTCTCTATACATGAAATGTTGAGAAGCCTAAAGTTCATCTAAGTAAAATATAAAAAATATATATTTTTGCTTGAAAACAAGCGATGTATCAGTTCGATCGTACCCCCATACTAGCCATTTTGAGACTTTCGGAAGAGTTAACGCTCTTAACTGTTTGGTTTCGAAGATAAAAATTTAAATTTTGAGTATCGCATAGAACTAACGTGCAGCCCCTATACGTTATGTTTAAAAAAAATATATAAAATTTTTTTTCAAAATGGCGGCTAATGTAAAAATTCAAAGTGTCATAACTTTGCTAAATGAAATCCTACTAAAAAATGTTTAATGCAAAAAGTGTTTGGAATTTTAATTTGCATATAAAAGCAATTTTTAATTATTTTTTTTTTAATAAAAACCGAGTCTTACCATATATTGACCGAGACCTCGAACGAGCTTTTATGCGACTCTGCATATAGTTAACGTTAGTATGAGGCTTCTATTCAAGAAATCGACTTGAATTTTTTATACAAAATAGAGCTTTCGACTATACTTACGATACTATAAAAAAAAATTAAAAATTAAAAAATAAAAGTATTTTTTTTCAAAACACGTTTAGTGTGATGAGTCGATCGACCCACCATACATACGCTCATAAGATTTTCAATATAGTTTAGGTCAGTGTGAGCTTGTTTATACATATTTGAATTTCAATTTTTGTGACAGTATAGAATTCTTAAGCATCCTGTGTATGTTTGTTAGCAAAATCCATTTTGTCAATTTTTTGCAAAATGACGACAAGTATTAAAATTCAATCACTTACAACTCAGTAGTGTTGAATTTTGGCAAAAAGGTCTCTATACATGAAATGTTGAGAAGCCTAAAGTTCATCTAAGTAAAATATAAAAAATATATATTTTTGCTTGAAAACAAGCGATGTATCAGTTCGATCGTACCCCCATACTAGAAATTTTGAGACTTTCGGAAGAGTTAACGCTCTTAACTGTTTGGTTTCAAAGATAAAAATTTAAATTTTGAGTATCGCATAGAACTAACGTGCAGCCCCTATACGTTATGTTTAAAAAAAATATATAAATTTTTTTTTCAAAATGGCGGCTAATGTAAAAATTCAAAGTGTCATAACTTTGCTAAATAAAATCCTACTAAAAAATGTTTAATGCAAAAAGTGTTTGGAATTTTAATTTGCATATAAAAGCAATTTTTAATTATTTTTTTTTTAATAAAAACCGAGTCTTACTATATATTGACCGAGACCTCGAACGAGCTTTTATGCGACTCTGCATATAGTTAACGCTCGTATGAGGCTTCTATTCAAGAAATCGACTTGAATTTTTTATACAAAATAGAGCTTTCGACTATACTTACGATACTATAAAAAAAAATTAAAAATTAAAAAATAAAAGTATTTTTTTTTCAAAACACGTTTAGTGTGATGAGTCGTATCTATATATCCCACCATACATACGCTCATAAGATTTTCAATATAGTTTAGGTCAGTGTGAGCTTATTTATACATATTTGAATTTCAATTTTTGTGACAGTATAGAATTCTTAAGCATCCTGTGTATGTTTGTTAGCAAAATCCATTTTGTCAATTTTTTGCAAAATGACGACAAGTATTAAAATTCAATCACTTATAACTCAGTAGTGTTGAATTTTGGCAAAAAGGTCTCTATACATGAAATGTTGAGAAGTCTAAAGTTCATCTAAGTAAAATATAAAAAATATATATTTTTGCTTGAAAACAAGCGATGTATCAGTTCGATCGTACCCCCATACTAGCCATTTTGAGACTTTCGGAAGAGTTAACGCTTTTAACTGTTTGGTTTCGAAGATAAAAATTTAAATTTTGAGTATCGCATAGAACTAACGTGCAGCCCCTATACGTTATGTTTAAAAAAAATATATAAAATTTTTTTTCAAAATGGCGGCTAATGTAAAAATTCAAAGTGTCATAACTTTGCTAAATGAAATTCTACTAAAAAATGTTTAATGCAAAAAGTCTTTGGAATTTTAATTTGCATATAAAAGCAATTTTTAATTATTTTTTTTTTAATAAAAACCGAGTCTTACCATATATTGACCGAGACCTCGAACGAGCTTTTATGCGACTCTGCATATAGTTAACGCTCGTATGAGGCTTCTATTCAAGAAATCGACTTGAATTTTTTATACAAAATAGAGCTTTCGACTATACTTACGATACTATAAAAAAAATTAAAAATTAAAAAATAAAAGTATTTTTTTTTCAAAACACGTTTAGTGTGATGAGTCGTATCTATATATCCCACCATACATACGCTCATAAGATTTTCAATATAGTTTAGGTCAGTGTGAGCTTATTTATACATATTTGAATTTCAATTTTTGTGACAGTATAGAATTCTTAAGCATCCTGTGTATGTTTGTTAGCAAAATCCATTTTGTCAATTTTTTGCAAAATGACGACAAGTATTAAAATTCAATCACTTATAACTCAGTAGTGTTGAATTTTGGCAAAAAGGTCTCTATACATGAAATGTTGAGAAGCCTAAAGTTCATCTAAGTAAAATATAAAAAATATATATTTTTGCTTGAAAACAAGCGATGTATCAGTTCGATCGTACCCCCATACTAGCCATTTTGAGACTTTCGGAAGAGTTAACGCTCTTAACTGTTTGGTTTCGAAGATAAAAATTAAAATTTTGAGTATCGCATAGAACTAACGTGCAGCCCCTATACATTATGTTTAAAAAAAATATATAAAATTTTTTTTCAAAATGGCGGCTAATGTAAAAATTCAAAGTGTCATAACTTTGCTAAATGAAATCCTACTAAAAAATGTTTAATGCAAAAAGTGTTTGGAATTTTAATTTGCATATAAAAGCAATTTTTAATTATTTTTTTTTTAATAAAAACCGAGTCTTACCATATATTGACCGAGACCTCGAACGAGCTTTTATGCGACTCTGCATATAGTTAACGTTAGTATGAGGCTTCTATTCAAGAAATCGACTTGAATTTTTTATACAAAATAGAGCTTTCGACTATACTTACGATACTATAAAAAAAAATTAAAAATTAAAAAATAAAAGTATTTTTTTTTCAAAACACGTTTAGTGTGATGAGTCGATCGACCCACCATACATACGCTCATAAGATTTTCAATATAGTTTAGGTCAGTGTGAGCTTATTTATACATATTTGAATTTCAATTTTTGTGACAGTATAGAATTCCTAAGCATCCTGTGTATGTTTGTTAGCAAAATCCATTTTGTCAATTTTTTGCAAAATGACGACAAGTATTAAAATTCAATCACTTATAACTCAGTAGTGTTGAATTTTGTCAAAAAGGTCTCTATACATGAAATGTTGAGAAGCCTAAAGTTCATCTAAGTAAAATATAAAAAATATATATTTTTGCTTGAAAACAAGCGATGTATCAGTTCGATCGTACCCCCATACTAGCCATTTTGAGACTTTCGGAAGAGTTAACGCTCTTAACTGTTTGGTTTCGAAGATAAAAATTTAAATTTTGAGTATCGCATAGAACTAACGTGCAGCCCCTATACGTTATGTTTAAAAAAAATATATAATTTTTTTTTTCAAAATGGCGGCTAATGTAAAAATTCAAAGTGTCATAACTTTGCTAAATGAAATCCTACTAAAAAATGTTTAATGCAAAAAGTGTTTGGAATTTTAATTTGCATATAAAAGCAATTTTTAATTATTTTTTTTTAAATAAAAACCTAGTCTTACCATATATTGACCGAGACCTCGAACGAGCTTTTATGCGACTCTGCATATAGTTAACGCTCGTATGAGGCTTCTATTCAAGAAATCGACTTGAATTTTTTATACAAAATAGAGCTTTCGACTATACTTACGATACTATAAAAAAAAATTAAAAATTAAAAAATAAAAGTATTTTTTTTTCAAAACACGTTTAGTGTGATGAGTCGATCGACCCACCATACATACGCTCTTAAGATTTTCAATATAGTTTAGGTCAGTGTGAGCTTATTTATACATATTTGAATTTCAATTTTTGTGACAGTATAGAATTCTTAAGCATCCTGTGTATGTTTGTTAGCAAAATCCATTTTGTCAATTTTTTGCAAAATGACGACAAGTATTAAAATTCAATCACTTATAACTCAGTAGTGTTGAATTTTGGCAAAAAGGTCTCTATACATGAAATGTTGAGAAGCCTAAAGTTCATCTAAGTAAAATATAAAAAATATATATTTTTGCTTGAAAACAAGCGATGTATCAGTTCGATCGTACCCCCATACTAGCCATTTTGAGACTTTCGGAAGAGTTAACGCTCTTAACTGTTTGGTTTCGAAGATAAAAATTTAAATTTTGAGTATCGCATAGAACTAACGTGCAGCCCCTATACGTTATGTTTAAAAAAAATATATAAAATTTTTTTTCAAAATGGCGGCTAATGTAAAAATTCAAAGTGTCATAACTTTGCTAAATGAAATCCTACTAAAAAATGTTTAATGCAAAAAGTGTTTGGAATTTTAATTTGCATATAAAAGCAATTTTTAATTATTTTTTTTTTAATAAAAACCGAGTCTTACCATATATTGACCGAGACCTCGAACGAGCTTTTATGCGACTCTGCATATAGTTAACGTTAGTATGAGGCTTCTATTCAAGAAATCGACTTGAATTTTTTATACAAAATAGAGCTTTCGACTATACTTACGATACTATAAAAAAAAATTAAAAATTAAAAAATAAAAGTATTTTTTTTTCAAAACACGTTTAGTGTGATGAGTCGATCGACCCACCATACATACGCTCATAAGATTTTCAATATAGTTTAGGTCAGTGTGAGCTTATTTATACATATTTGAATTTCAATTTTTGTGACAGTATAGAATTCCTAAGCATCCTGTGTATGTTTGTTAGCAAAATCCATTTTGTCAATTTTTTGCAAAATGACGACAAGTATTAAAATTCAATCACTTATAACTCAGTAGTGTTGAATTTTGTCAAAAAGGTCTCTATACATAAAATGTTGAGAAGCCTAAAGTTCATCTAAGTAAAATATAAAAAATATATATTTTTGCTTGAAAACAAGCGATGTATCAGTTCGATCGTACCCCCATACTAGCCATTTTGAGACTTTCGGAAGAGTTAACGCTCTTAACTGTTTGGTTTCGAAGATAAAAATTTAAATTTTGAGTATCGCATAGAACTAACGTGCAGCCCCTATACGTTATGTTTAAAAAAAATATATAAAATTTTTTTTCAAAATGGCGGCTAATGTAAAAATTCAAAGTGTCATAACTTTGCTAAATGAAATCCTACTAAAAAATGTTTAATGCAAAAAGTGTTTGGAATTTTAATTTGCATATAAAAGCAATTTTTAATTATTTTTTTTTTAATAAAAACCGAGTCTTACCATATATTGACCGAGACCTCGAACGAGCTTTTATGCGACTCTGCATATAGTTAACGCTCGTATGAGGCTTCTATTCAAGAAATCGACTTGAATTTTTTATACAAAATAGAGCTTTCGACTATACTTACGATACTATAAAAAAAAATTAAAAATTAAAAAATAAAAGTATTTTTTTTTCAAAACACGTTTAGTGTGATGAGTCGATCGACCCACCATACATACGCTCATAAGATTTTCAATATAGTTTAGGTCAGTGTGAGCTTATTTATACATATTTGAATTTCAATTTTTGTGACAGTATAGAATTCTTAAGCATCCTGTGTATGTTTGTTAGCAAAATCCATTTTGTCAATTTTTTGCAAAATGACGACAAGTATTAAAATTCAATCACTTATAACTCAGTAGTGTTGAATTTTGGCAAAAAGGTCTCTATACATGAAATGTTGAGAAGCCTAAAGTTCATCTAAGTAAAATATAAAAAATATATATTTTTGCTTGAAAACAAGCGATGTATCAGTTCGATCGTACCCCCATACTAGCCATTTTGAGACTTTCGGAAGAGTTAACGCTCTTAACTGTTTGGTTTCGAAGATAAAAATTTAAATTTTGAGTATCGCATAGAACTAACGTGCAGCCCCTATACGTTATGTTTAAAAAAAATATATAAAATTTTTTTATAAAATGGCGGCTAATGTAAAAATTCAAAGTGTCATAACTTTGCTAAATGAAATCCTACTAAAAAATGTTTAATGCAAAAAGTGTTTGGAATTTTAATTTGCATATAAAAGCAATTTTTAATTATTTTTTTTTTAATAAAAACCGAGTCTTACCATATATTGACCGAGACCTCGAACGAGCTTTTATGCGACTCTGCATATAGTTAACGTTAGTATGAGACTTCTATTCAAGAAATCGACTTGAATTTTTTATACAAAATAGAGCTTTCGACTATACTTACGATACTATAAAAAAAAATTAAAAATTAAAAAATAAAAGTATTTTTTTTTCAAAACACGTTTAGTGTGATGAGTCGATCGACCCACCATACATACGCTCATAAGATTTTCAATATAGTTTAGGTCAGTGTGAGCTTATTTATACATATTTGAATTTCAATTTTTGTGACAGTATAGAATTCCTAAGCATCCTGTGTATGTTTGTTAGCAAAATCCATTTTGTCAATTTTTTGCAAAATGACGACAAGTATTAAAATTCAATCACTTATAACTCAGTAGTGTTGAATTTTGTCAAAAAGGTCTCTATACATAAAATGTTGAGAAGCCTAAAGTTCATCTAAGTAAAATATAAAAAATATATATTTTTGCTTGAAAACAAGCGATGTATCAGTTCGATCGTACCCCCATACTAGCCATTTTGAGACTTTCGGAAGAGTTAACGCTCTTAACTGTTTGGTTTCGAAGATAAAAATTTAAATTTTGAGTATCGCATAGAACTAACGTGCAGCCCCTATACGTTATGTTTAAAAAAAATATATAAAATTTTTTTTCAAAATGGCGGCTAATGTAAAAATTCAAAGTGTCATAACTTTGCTAAATGAAATCCTACTAAAAAATGTTTAATGCAAAAAGTGTTTGGAATTTTAATTTGCATATAAAAGCAATTTTTAATTATTTTTTTTTTAATAAAAACCGAGTCTTACCATATATTGACCGAGACCTCGAACGAGCTTTTATGCGACTCTGCATATAGTTAACGCTCGTATGAGGCTTCTATTTAAGAAATCGACTTGAATTTTTTATACAAAATAGAGCTTTCGACTATACTTACGATACTATAAAAAAAAATTAAAAATTAAAAAATAAAAGTATTTTTTTTCAAAACACGTTTAGTGTGATGAGTCGATCGACCCACCATACATACGCTCATAAGATTTTCAATATAGTTTAGGTCAGTGTGAGCTTGTTTATACATATTTGAATTTCAATTTTTGTGACAGTATAGAATTCTTAAGCATCCTGTGTATGTTTGTTAGCAAAATCCATTTTGTCAATTTTTTGCAAAATGACGACAAGTATTAAAATTCAATCACTTACAACTCAGTAGTGTTGAATTTTGGCAAAAAGGTCTCTATACATGAAATGTTGAGAAGCCTAAAGTTCATCTAAGTAAAATATAAAAAATATATATTTTTGCTTGAAAACAAGCGATGTATCAGTTCGATCGTACCCCCATACTAGCCATTTTGAGACTTTCGGAAGAGTTAACGCTCTTAACTGTTTGGTTTCGAAGATAAAAATTAAAATTTTGAGTATCGCATAGAACTAACGTGCAGCCCCTATACATTATGTTTAAAAAAAATATATAAAATTTTTTTTCAAAATGGCGGCTAATGTAAAAATTCAAAGTGTCATAACTTTGCTAAATGAAATCCTACTAAAAAATGTTTAATGCAAAAAGTGTTTGGAATTTTAATTTGCATATAAAAGCAATTTTTAATTATTTTTTTTTTAATAAAAACCGAGTCTTACCATATATTGACCGAGACCTCGAACGAGCTTTTATGCGACTCTGCATATAGTTAACGTTAGTATGAGGCTTCTATTCAAGAAATCGACTTGAATTTTTTATACAAAATAGAGCTTTCGACTATACTTACGATACTATAAAAAAAAATTAAAAATTAAAAAATAAAAGTATTTTTTTTTCAAAACACGTTTAGTGTGATGAGTCGATCGACCCACCATACATACGCTCATAAGATTTTCAATATAGTTTAGGTCAGTGTGAGCTTATTTATACATATTTGAATTTCAATTTTTGTGACAGTATAGAATTCCTAAGCATCCTGTGTATGTTTGTTAGCAAAATCCATTTTGTCAATTTTTTGCAAAATGACGACAAGTATTAAAATTCAATCACTTATAACTCAGTAGTGTTGAATTTTGTCAAAAAGGTCTCTATACATGAAATGTTGAGAAGCCTAAAGTTCATCTAAGTAAAATATAAAAAATATATATTTTTGCTTGAAAACAAGCGATGTATCAGTTCGATCGTACCCCCATACTAGCCATTTTGAGACTTTCGGAAGAGTTAACGCTCTTAACTGTTTGGTTTCGAAGATAAAAATTTAAATTTTGAGTATCGCATAGAACTAACGTGCAGCCCCTATACGTTATGTTTAAAAAAAATATATAATTTTTTTTTTCAAAATGGCGGCTAATGTAAAAATTCAAAGTGTCATAACTTTGCTAAATGAAATCCTACTAAAAAATGTTTAATGCAAAAAGTGTTTGGAATTTTAATTTGCATATAAAAGCAATTTTTAATTATTTTTTTTTAAATAAAAACCTAGTCTTACCATATATTGACCGAGACCTCGAACGAGCTTTTATGCGACTCTGCATATAGTTAACGCTCGTATGAGGCTTCTATTCAAGAAATCGACTTGAATTTTTTATACAAAATAGAGCTTTCGACTATACTTACGATACTATAAAAAAAAATTAAAAATTAAAAAATAAAAGTATTTTTTTTTCAAAACACGTTTAGTGTGATGAGTCGATCGACCCACCATACATACGCTCTTAAGATTTTCAATATAGTTTAGGTCAGTGTGAGCTTATTTATACATATTTGAATTTCAATTTTTGTGACAGTATAGAATTCTTAAGCATCCTGTGTATGTTTGTTAGCAAAATCCATTTTGTCAATTTTTTGCAAAATGACGACAAGTATTAAAATTCAATCACTTATAACTCAGTAGTGTTGAATTTTGGCAAAAAGGTCTCTATACATGAAATGTTGAGAAGCCTAAAGTTCATCTAAGTAAAATATAAAAAATATATATTTTTGCTTGAAAACAAGCGATGTATCAGTTCGATCGTACCCCCATACTAGCCATTTTGAGACTTTCGGAAGAGTTAACGCTCTTAACTGTTTGGTTTCGAAGATAAAAATTTAAATTTTGAGTATCGCATAGAACTAACGTGCAGCCCCTATACGTTATGTTTAAAAAAAATATATAAAATTTTTTTTCAAAATGGCGGCTAATGTAAAAATTCAAAGTGTCATAACTTTGCTAAATGAAATCCTACTAAAAAATGTTTAATGCAAAAAGTGTTTGGAATTTTAATTTGCATATAAAAGCAATTTTTAATTATTTTTTTTTTAATAAAAACCGAGTCTTACCATATATTGACCGAGACCTCGAACGAGCTTTTATGCGACTCTGCATATAGTTAACGTTAGTATGAGGCTTCTATTCAAGAAATCGACTTGAATTTTTTATACAAAATAGAGCTTTCGACTATACTTACGATACTATAAAAAAAAATTAAAAATTAAAAAATAAAAGTATTTTTTTTTCAAAACACGTTTAGTGTGATGAGTCGATCGACCCACCATACATACGCTCATAAGATTTTCAATATAGTTTAGGTCAGTGTGAGCTTATTTATACATATTTGAATTTCAATTTTTGTGACAGTATAGAATTCCTAAGCATCCTGTGTATGTTTGTTAGCAAAATCCATTTTGTCAATTTTTTGCAAAATGACGACAAGTATTAAAATTCAATCACTTATAACTCAGTAGTGTTGAATTTTGTCAAAAAGGTCTCTATACATAAAATGTTGAGAAGCCTAAAGTTCATCTAAGTAAAATATAAAAAATATATATTTTTGCTTGAAAACAAGCGATGTATCAGTTCGATCGTACCCCCATACTAGCCATTTTGAGACTTTCGGAAGAGTTAACGCTCTTAACTGTTTGGTTTCGAAGATAAAAATTTAAATTTTGAGTATCGCATAGAACTAACGTGCAGCCCCTATACGTTATGTTTAAAAAAAATATATAAAATTTTTTTTCAAAATGGCGGCTAATGTAAAAATTCAAAGTGTCATAACTTTGCTAAATGAAATCCTACTAAAAAATGTTTAATGCAAAAAGTGTTTGGAATTTTAATTTGCATATAAAAGCAATTTTTAATTATTTTTTTTTTAATAAAAACCGAGTCTTACCATATATTGACCGAGACCTCGAACGAGCTTTTATGCGACTCTGCATATAGTTAACGCTCGTATGAGGCTTCTATTCAAGAAATCGACTTGAATTTTTTATACAAAATAGAGCTTTCGACTATACTTACGATACTATAAAAAAAAATTAAAAATTAAAAAATAAAAGTATTTTTTTTTCAAAACACGTTTAGTGTGATGAGTCGATCGACCCACCATACATACGCTCATAAGATTTTCAATATAGTTTAGGTCAGTGTGAGCTTATTTATACATATTTGAATTTCAATTTTTGTGACAGTATAGAATTCTTAAGCATCCTGTGTATGTTTGTTAGCAAAATCCATTTTGTCAATTTTTTGCAAAATGACGACAAGTATTAAAATTCAATCACTTATAACTCAGTAGTGTTGAATTTTGGCAAAAAGGTCTCTATACATGAAATGTTGAGAAGCCTAAAGTTCATCTAAGTAAAATATAAAAAATATATATTTTTGCTTGAAAACAAGCGATGTATCAGTTCGATCGTACCCCCATACTAGCCATTTTGAGACTTTCGGAAGAGTTAACGCTCTTAACTGTTTGGTTTCGAAGATAAAAATTTAAATTTTGAGTATCGCATAGAACTAACGTGCAGCCCCTATACGTTATGTTTAAAAAAAATATATAAAATTTTTTTATAAAATGGCGGCTAATGTAAAAATTCAAAGTGTCATAACTTTGCTAAATGAAATCCTACTAAAAAATGTTTAATGCAAAAAGTGTTTGGAATTTTAATTTGCATATAAAAGCAATTTTTAATTATTTTTTTTTTAATAAAAACCGAGTCTTACCATATATTGACCGAGACCTCGAACGAGCTTTTATGCGACTCTGCATATAGTTAACGTTAGTATGAGACTTCTATTCAAAAAATCGACTTGAATTTTTTATACAAAATAGAGCTTTCGACTATACTTACGATACTATAAAAAAAAATTAAAAATTAAAAAATAAAAGTATTTTTTTTTCAAAACACGTTTAGTGTGATGAGTCGATCGACCCACCATACATACGCTCATAAGATTTTCAATATAGTTTAGGTCAGTGTGAGCTTATTTATACATATTTGAATTTCAATTTTTGTGACAGTATAGAATTCCTAAGCATCCTGTGTATGTTTGTTAGCAAAATCCATTTTGTCAATTTTTTGCAAAATGACGACAAGTATTAAAATTCAATCACTTATAACTCAGTAGTGTTGAATTTTGTCAAAAAGGTCTCTATACATAAAATGTTGAGAAGCCTAAAGTTCATCTAAGTAAAATATAAAAAATATATATTTTTGCTTGAAAACAAGCGATGTATCAGTTCGATCGTACCCCCATACTAGCCATTTTGAGACTTTCGGAAGAGTTAACGCTCTTAACTGTTTGGTTTCGAAGATAAAAATTTAAATTTTGAGTATCGCATAGAACTAACGTGCAGCCCCTATACGTTATGTTTAAAAAAAATATATAAAATTTTTTTTCAAAATGGCGGCTAATGTAAAAATTCAAAGTGTCATAACTTTGCTAAATGAAATCCTACTAAAAAATGTTTAATGCAAAAAGTGTTTGGAATTTTAATTTGCATATAAAAGCAATTTTTAATTATTTTTTTTTTAATAAAAACCGAGTCTTACCATATATTGACCGAGACCTCGAACGAGCTTTTATGCGACTCTGCATATAGTTAACGCTCGTATGAGGCTTCTATTCAAGAAATCGACTTGAATTTTTTATACAAAATAGAGCTTTCGACTATACTTACGATACTATAAAAAAAAATTAAAAATTAAAAAATAAAAGTATTTTTTTTTCAAAACACGTTTAGTGTGATGAGTCGATCGACCCACCATACATACGCTCATAAGATTTTCAATATAGTTTAGGTCAGTGTGAGCTTATTTATACATATTTGAATTTCAATTTTTGTGACAGTATAGAATTCTTAAGCATCCTGTGTATGTTTGTTAGCAAAATCCATTTTGTCAATTTTTTGCAAAATGACGACAAGTATTAAAATTCAATCACTTATAACTCAGTAGTGTTGAATTTTGGCAAAAAGGTCTCTATACATGAAATGTTGAGAAGCCTAAAGTTCATCTAAGTAAAATATAAAAAATATATATTTTTGCTTGAAAACAAGCGATGTATCAGTTCGATCGTACCCCCATACTAGCCATTTTGAGACTTTCGGAAGAGTTAACGCTCTTAACTGTTTGGTTTCGAAGATAAAAATTTAAATTTTGAGTATCGCATAGAACTAACGTGCAGCCCCTATACGTTATGTTTAAAAAAAATATATAAAATTTTTTTATAAAATGGCGGCTAATGTAAAAATTCAAAGTGTCATAACTTTGCTAAATGAAATCCTACTAAAAAATGTTTAATGCAAAAAGTGTTTGGAATTTTAATTTGCATATAAAAGCAATTTTTAATTATTTTTTTTTTAATAAAAACCGAGTCTTACCATATATTGACCGAGACCTCGAACGAGCTTTTATGCGACTCTGCATATAGTTAACGTTAGTATGAGACTTCTATTCAAAAAATCGACTTGAATTTTTTATACAAAATAGAGCTTTCGACTATACTTACGATACTATAAAAAAAAATTAAAAATTAAAAAATAAAAGTATTTTTTTTTCAAAACACGTTTAGTGTGATGAGTCGATCGACCCACCATACATACGCTCATAAGATTTTCAATATAGTTTAGGTCAGTGTGAGCTTATTTATACATATTTGAATTTCAATTTTTGTGACAGTATAGAATTCCTAAGCATCCTGTGTATGTTTGTTAGCAAAATCCATTTTGTCAATTTTTTGCAAAATGACGACAAGTATTAAAATTCAATCACTTATAACTCAGTAGTGTTGAATTTTGTCAAAAAGGTCTCTATACATAAAATGTTGAGAAGCCTAAAGTTCATCTAAGTAAAATATAAAAAATATATATTTTTGCTTGAAAACAAGCGATGTATCAGTTCGATCGTACCCCCATACTAGCCATTTTGAGACTTTCGGAAGAGTTAACGCTCTTAACTGTTTGGTTTCGAAGATAAAAATTTAAATTTTGAGTATCGCATAGAACTAACGTGCAGCCCCTATACGTTATGTTTAAAAAAAATATATAAAATTTTTTTTCAAAATGGCGGCTAATGTAAAAATTCAAAGTGTCATAACTTTGCTAAATGAAATCCTACTAAAAAATGTTTAATGCAAAAAGTGTTTGGAATTTTAATTTGCATATAAAAGCAATTTTTAATTATTTTTTTTTTAATAAAAACCGAGTCTTACCATATATTGACCGAGACCTCGAACGAGCTTTTATGCGACTCTGCATATAGTTAACGCTCGTATGAGGCTTCTATTTAAGAAATCGACTTGAATTTTTTATACAAAATAGAGCTTTCGACTATACTTACGATACTATAAAAAAAAATTAAAAATTAAAAAATAAAAGTATTTTTTTTCAAAACACGTTTAGTGTGATGAGTCGATCGACCCACCATACATACGCTCATAAGATTTTCAATATAGTTTAGGTCAGTGTGAGCTTGTTTATACATATTTGAATTTCAATTTTTGTGACAGTATAGAATTCTTAAGCATCCTGTGTATGTTTGTTAGCAAAATCCATTTTGTCAATTTTTTGCAAAATGACGACAAGTATTAAAATTCAATCACTTACAACTCAGTAGTGTTGAATTTTGGCAAAAAGGTCTCTATACATGAAATGTTGAGAAGCCTAAAGTTCATCTAAGTAAAATATAAAAAATATATATTTTTGCTTGAAAACAAGCGATGTATCAGTTCGATCGTACCCCCATACTAGAAATTTTGAGACTTTCGGAAGAGTTAACGCTCTTAACTGTTTGGTTTCGAAGATAAAAATTTAAATTTTGAGTATCGCATAGAACTAACGTGCAGCCCCTATACGTTATGTTTAAAAAAAATATATAAAATTTTTTTTCAAAATGGCGGCTAATGTAAAAATTCAAAGTGTCATAACTTTGCTAAATGAAATCCTACTAAAAAATGTTTAATGCAAAAAGTGTTTGGAATTTTAATTTGCATATAAAAGCAATTTTTAATTTTTTTTTTTTTAATAAAAACCGAGTCTTACCATATATTGACCGAGACCTCGAACGAGCTTTTATGCGACTCTGCATATAGTTAACGCTCGTATGAGGCTTCTATTAAAGAAATCGACTTGATTTTTTTATACAAAATAGAGCTTTCGACTATACTTACGATACTATAAAAAAAAATTAAAAATTAAAAAATTAAAGTATTTTTTTTTCAAAACACGTTTAGTGTGATGAGTCGATCGACCCACCATACATACGCTCATAAGATTTTCAATATAGTTTAGGTCAGTGTGAGCTTATTTATACATATTTGAATTTCAATTTTTGTGACAGTATAGAATTCTTAAGCATCCTGTGTATGTTTGTTAGCAAAATCCATTTTGTCAATTTTTTGCAAAATGACGACAAGTATTAAAATTCAATCACTTATAACTCAGTAGTGTTGAATTTTGGCAAAAAGGTCTCTATACATGAAATGTTGAAAAGCCTAAAGTTCATCTAAGTAAAATATAAAAAATATATATTTTTGCTTGAAAACAAGCGATGTATCAGTTCGATCGTACCCCCATACTAGCCATTTTGAGACTTTCGGAAGAGTTAACGCTCTTAACTGTTTGGTTTCGAAGATAAAAATTTAAATTTTGAGTATCGCATAGAACTAACGTGCAGCCCCTATACGTTATGTTTAAAAAAAATATATAAAATTTTTTTTCAAAATGGCGGCTAATGTAAAAATTCAAAGTGTCATAACTTTGCTAAATGAAATCCTACTAAAAAATGTTTAATGCAAAAAGTGTTTGGAATTTTAATTTGCATATAAAAGCAATTTTTAATTATTTTTTTTTTAATAAAAACCGAGTCTTACCATATATTGACCGAGACCTCGAACGAGCTTTTATGCGACTCTGCATATAGTTAACGCTCGTATGAGGCTTCTATTCGAGAAATCGACTTGAATTTTTTATACAAAATAGAGCTTTCGACTATACTTACGATACTATAAAAAAAAATTAAAAATTAAAAAATAAAAGTATTTTTTTTTCAAAACACGTTTAGTGTGATGAGTCGATCGACCCACCATACATACGCTCATAAGATTTTCAATATAGTTTAGGTCAGTGTGAGCTTATTTATACATATTTGAATTTCAATTTTTGTGACAGTATAGAATTCTTAAGCATCCTGTGTATGTTTGTTAGCAAAATCCATTTTGTCAATTTTTTGCAAAATGACGACAAGTATTAAAATTCAATCACTTATAACTCAGTAGTGTTGAATTTTGGCAAAAAGGTCTCTATACATGAAATGTTGAGAAGCCTAAAGTTCATCTAAGTAAAATATAAAAAATATATATTTTTGCTTGAAAACAAGCGATGTATCAGTTCGATCGTACCCCCATACTAGCCATTTTGAGACTTTCGGAAGAGTTAACGCTCTTAACTGTTTGGTTTCGAAGATAAAAATTTAAATTTTGAGTATCGCATAGAACTAACGTGCAGCCCCTATACGTTATGTTTAAAAAAAATATATAAAATTTTTTTTCAAAATGGCGGCTAATGTAAAAATTCAAAGTGTCATAACTTTGCTAAATGAAATCCTACTAAAAAATCTTTAATGCAAAAAGTGTTTGGAATTTTAATTTGCATATAAAAGCAATTTTTAATTATTTTTTTTTTAATAAAAACCGAGTCTTACCATATATTGACCGAGACCTCGAACGAGCTTTTATGCGACTCTGCATATAGTTAACGCTCGTATGAGGCTTCTATTCAAGAAATCGACTTGAATTTTTTATACAAAATAGAGCTTTCGACTATACTTACGATACTATAAAAAAAAATTAAAAATTAAAAAATAAAAGTATTTTTTTTTCAAAACACGTTTAGTGTGATGAGTCGATCGACCCACTATACATACGCTCATAAGATTTTCAATATAGTTTAGGTAAGTGTGAGCTTATTTATACATATTTGAATTTCAATTTTTGTGACAGTATAGAATTCTTAAGCATCCTGTGTATGTTTGTTAGCAAAATCCATTTTGTCAATTTTTTGCAAAATGACGACAAGTATTAAAATTCAATCACTTATAACTCAGTAGTGTTGAATTTTGGCAAAAAGGTCTCTATACATGAAATGTTGAGAAGCCTAAAGTTCATCTAAGTAAAATATAAAAAATATATATTTTTGCTTGAAAACAAGCGATGTATCAGTTCGATCGTACCCCCATACTAGCCATTTTGAGACTTTCGGAAGAGTTAACGCTCTTAACTGTTTGGTTTCGAAGATAAAAATTTAAATTTTGAGTATCGCATAGAACTAACGTGCAGCCCCTATACGTTATGTTTAAAAAAAATATATAAAATTTTTTTTCAAAATGGCGGCTAATGTAAAAATTCAAAGTGTCATAACTTTTCTAAATAAAATCCTACTAAAAAATGTTGAATGCAAAAAGTGTTTGGAATTTTAATTTTCATATAAAAGCAATTTTTAATTATTTTTTTTTTAATAAAAACCGAGTCTTACCATATATTGACCGAGACCTCGAACGAGCTTTTATGCGACTCTGCATATAGTTAACGCTCGTATGAGGCTTCTATTCAAGAAATCGACTTGAATTTTTTATACAAAATAGAGCTTTCGACTATACTTACGATACTATAAAAAAAAATTAAAAATTAAAAAATAAAAGTATTTTTTTTTCAAAACACGTTTAGTGTGATGAGTCGATCGACCCACCATACATACGCTCATAAGATTTTCAATATAGTTTAGGTCAGTGTGAACTTAATTATACATATTTGAATTTCAATTTTTGTGACAGTATAGAATTCTTAAGCATCCTGTGTATGTTTGTTAGCAAAATCCATTTTGTCAATTTTTTGCAAAATGACGACAAGTATTAAAATTCAATCACTTATAACTCAGTAGTGTTGAATTTTGGCAAAAAGGTCTCTATACATGAAATGTTGAGAAGCCTAAAGTTCATCTAAGTAAAATATAAAAAATATATATTTTTGCTTGAAAACAAGCGATGTATCAGTTCGATCGTACCCCCATACTAGCCATTTTGAGACTTTCGGAAGAGTTAACGCTCTTAACTGTTTGGTTTCGAAGATAAAAATTTAAATTTTGAGTATCGCATAGAACTAACGTGCAGCCCCTATACGTTATGTTTAAAAAAAATATATAAAATTTTTTTTCAAAATGGCGGCTAATGTAAAAATTCAAAGTGTCATAACTTTGCTAAATGAAATCCTACTAAAAAATGTTTAATGCAAAAAGTGTTTGGAATTTTAATTTGCATATAAAAGCAATTTTTAATTATTTTTTTTTTAATAAAAACCGAGTCTTACCATATATTGACCGAGACCTCGAACGAGCTTTTATGCGACTCTGCATATAGTTAACGCTCGTATGAGGCTTCTATTCGAGAAATCGACTTGAATTTTTTATACAAAATAGAGCTTTCGACTATACTTACGATACTATAAAAAAAAATTAAAAATTAAAAAATAAAAGTATTTTTTTTTCAAAACACGTTTAGTGTGATGAGTCGATCGACCCACCATACATACGCTTATAAGATTTTCAATATAGTTTAGGTCAGTGTGAGCTTATTTATACATATTTGAATTTCAATTTTTGTGACAGTATAGAATTCTTAAGCATCCTGTGTATGTTTGTTAGCAAAATCCATTTTGTCAATTTTTTGCAAAATGACGACAAGTATTAAAATTCAATCACTTATAACTCAGTAGTGTTGAATTTTGGCAAAAAGGTCTCTATACATGAAATGTTGAGAAGCCTAAAGTTCATCTAAGTAAAATATAAAAAATATATATTTTTGCTTGAAAACAAGCGATGTATCAGTTCGATCGTACCCCCATACTAGCCATTTTGAGACTTTCGGAAGAGTTAACGCTCTTAACTGTTTGGTTTCGAAGATAAAAATTTAAATTTTGAGTATCGCATAGAACTAACGTGCAGCCCCTATACGTTATGTTTAAAAAAAATATATAAAATTTTTTTTTAAAATGGCGGCTAATGTAAAAATTCAAAGTGTCATAACTTTGCTAAATGAAATCCTACTAAAAAATGTTTAATGCAAAAAGTGTTTGGAATTTTAATTTGCATATAAAAGCAATTTTTAATTATTTTTTTTTTAATAAAAACCGAGTCTTACCATATATTGACCGAGACCTCGAACGAGCTTTTATGCGACTCTGCATATAGTTAACGCTCGTATGAGGCTTCTATTTAAGAAATCGACTTGAATTTTTTATACAAAATAGAGCTTTCGACTATACTTACGATACTATAAAAAAAAATTAAAAATTAAAAAATAAAAGTATTTTTTTTTCAAAACACGTTTAGTGTGATGAGTCGATCGACCCACCATACATACGCTCATAAGATTTTCAATATAGTTTAGGTCAGTGTGAGCTTATTTATACATATTTGAATTTCAATTTTTGTGTCAGTATAGAATTCTTAAGCATCCTGTGTATGTTTGTTAGCAAAATCCATTTTGTCAATTTTTTGCAAAATGACGACAAGTATTAAAATTCAATCACTTATAACTCAGTAGTGTTGAATTTTGGCAAAAAGGTCTCTATACATGAAATGTTGAGAAGCCTAAAGTTCATCTAAGTAAAATATAAAAAATATATATTTTTGCTTGAAAACAAGCGATGTATCAGTTCGATCGTACCCCCATACTAGCCATTTTGAGACTTTCGGAAGAGTTAACGCTCTTAACTGTTTGGTTTCGAAGATAAAAATTTAAATTTTGAGTATCGCATAGAACTAACGTGCAGCCCCTATACGTTATGTTTAAAAAAAATATATAAAATTTTTTTTCAAAATGGCGGCTAATGTAAAAATTCAAAGTGTCATAACTTTGCTAAATGAAATCCTACTAAAAAATGTTTAATGCAAAAAGTGTTTGGAATTTTAATTTGCATATAAAAGCAATTTTTAATTATTTTTTTTTTAATAAAAACCGAGTCTTACCATATATTGACCGAGACCTCGAACGAGCTTTTATGCGACTCTGCATATAGTTAACGCTCGTATGAGGCTTCTATTCAAGAAATCGACTTAAATTTTTTATACAAAATAGAGCTTTCGACTATACTTACGATACTATAAAAAAAAATTAAAAATTAAAAAATAAAAGTATTTTTTTTTCAAAACACGTTTAGTGTGATGAGTCGTATCTATATATCCCACCATACATACGCTCATAAGATTTTCAATATAGTTTAGGTCAGTGTGAGCTTATTTATACATATTTGAATTTCAATTTTTGTGACAGTATAGAATTCTTAAGCATCCTGTGTATGTTTGTTAGCAAAATCCATTTTGTCAATTTTTTGCAAAATGACGACAAGTATTAAAATTCAATCACTTATAACTCAGTAGTGTTGAATTTTGGCAAAAAGGTCTCTATACATGAAATGTTGAGAAGCCTAAAGTTCATCTAAGTAAAATATAAAAAATATATATTTTTGCTTGAAAACAAGCGATGTATCAGTTCGATCGTACCCCCATACTAGCCATTTTGAGACTTTCGGAAGAGTTAACGCTCTTAACTGTTTGGTTTCGAAGATAAAAATTTAAATTTTGAGTATCGCATAGAACTAACGTGCAGCCCCTATACGTTATGTTTAAAAAAAATATATAAAATTTTTTTTCAAAATGGCGGCTAATGTAAAAATTCAAAGTGTCATAACTTTGCTAAATGAGATCCTACTAAAAAATGTTAAATGCAAAAAGTGTTTGGAATTTTAATTTGCATATAAAAGCAATTTTTAATTATTTTTTTTTTATTAAAAACCGAGTCTTACCATATATTGACCGAGACCTCGAACGAGCTTTTATGCGACTCTGCATATAGTTAACGCTCGTATGAGGCTTCTATTTAAGAAATCGACTTGAATTTTTTATACAAAATAGAGCTTTCGACTATACTTACGATACTATAAAAAAAAATTAAAAATTAAAAAATAAAAGTATTTTTTTTTCAAAACACGTTTAGTGTGATGAGTCGATCGACCCACCATACATACGCTCATAAGATTTTCAATATAGTTTAGGTCAGTGTGAACTTAATTATACATATTTGAATTTCAATTTTTGTGACAGTATAGAATTCTTAAGCATCCTGTGTATGTTTGTTAGCAAAATCCATTTTGTCAATTTTTTGCAAAATGACGACAAGTATTAAAATTCAATCACTTATAACTCAGTAGTGTTGAATTTTGGCAAAAAGGTCTCTATACATGAAATGTTGAGAAGCCTAAAGTTCATCTAAGTAAAATATAAAAAATATATATTTTTGCTTGAAAACAAGCGATGTATCAGTTCGATCGTACCCCCATACTAGCCATTTTGAGACTTTCGGAAGAGTTAACGCTCTTAACTGTTTGGTTTCGAAGATAAAAATTTAAATTTTGAGTATCGCATAGAACTAACGTGCAGCCCCTATACGTTATGTTTAAAAAAAATATATAAAATTTTTTTTCAAAATGGCGGCTAATGTAAAAATTCAAAGTGTCATAACTTTGCTAAATGAAATCCTACTGAAAAATGTTAAATGCAAAAAGTGTTTGGAATTTTAATTTGCATATAAAAGCAATTTTTAATTATTTTTTTTTTAATAAAAACCGAGTCTTACCATATATTGACCGAGACCTCGAACGAGCTTTTATGCGACTCTGCATATAGTTAACGCTCGTATGAGGCTTCTATTTAAGAAATCGACTTGAATTTTTTATACAAAATAGAGCTTTCGACTATACTTACGATACTATAAAAAAAAATTAAAAATTAAAAAATAAAAGTATTTTTTTTTCAAAACACGTTTAGTGTGATGAGTCGTATCTATATATCCCACCATACATACGCTCATAAGATTTTCAATATAGTTTAGGTCAGTGTGAGCTTATTTATACATATTTGAATTTCAATTTTTGTGACAGTATAGAATTCTTAAGCATCCTGTGTATGTTTGTTAGCAAAATCCATTTTGTCAATTTTTTGCAAAATGACGACAAGTATTAAAATTCAATCACTTATAACTCAGTAGTGTTGAATTTTGGCAAAAAGGTCTCAATACATGAAATGTTGAGAAGCCTAAAGTTCATCTAAGTAAAATATAAAAAATATATATTTTTGCTTGAAAACAAGCGATGTATCAGTTCGATCGTACCCCCATACTAGCCATTTTGAGACTTTCGGAAGAGTTAACGCTCTTAACTGTTTGGTTTCGAAGATAAAAATTTAAATTTTGAGTATCGCATAGAACTAACGTGCAGCCCCTATACGTTATGTTTAAAAAAAATATATAAAATTTTTTTTCAAAATGGCGGCTAATGTAAAAATTCAAAGTGTCATAACTTTGCTAAATGAAATCCTACTAAAAAATGTTTAATGCAAAAAGTGTTTGGAATTTTAATTTGCATATAAAAGCAATTTTTAATTATTTTTTTTTTAATAAAAACCGAGTCTTACCATATATTGACCGAGACCTCGAACGAGCTTTTATGCGACTCTGCATATAGTTAACGCTCGTATGAGGCTTCTATTTAAGAAATCGACTTGAATTTTTTATACAAAATAGAGCTTTCGACTATACTTACGATACTATAAAAAAAAATTAAAAATTAAAAAATAAAAGTATTTTTTTTTCAAAACACGTTTAGTGTGATGAGTCGATCGACCCACCATACATACGCTCATAAGATTTTCAATATAGTTTAGGTCAGTGTGAGCTTATTTATACATATTTGAATTTCAATTTTTGTGTCAGTATAGAATTCTTAAGCATCCTGTGTATGTTTGTTAGCAAAATCCATTTTGTCAATTTTTTGCAAAATGACGACAAGTATTAAAATTCAATCACTTATAACTCAGTAGTGTTGAATTTTGGCAAAAAGGTCTCTATACATGAAATGTTGAGAAGCCTAAAGTTCATCTAAGTAAAATATAAAAAATATATATTTTTGCTTGAAAACAAGCGATGTATCAGTTCGATCGTACCCCCATACTAGCCATTTTGAGACTTTCGGAAGAGTTAACGCTCTTAACTGTTTGGTTTCGAAGATAAAAATTTAAATTTTGAGTATCGCATAGAACTAACGTGCAGCCCCTATACGTTATGTTTAAAAAAAATATATAAAATTTTTTTTCAAAATGGCGGCTAATGTAAAAATTCAAAGTGTCATAACTTTGCTAAATGAAATCCTACTAAAAAATGTTTAATGCAAAAAGTGTTTGGAATTTTAATTTGCATATAAAAGCAATTTTTAATTATTTTTTTTTTAATAAAAACCGAGTCTTACCATATATTGACCGAGACCTCGAACGAGCTTTTATGCGACTCTGCATATAGTTAACGCTCGAATGAGGCTTCTATTCGAGAAATCGACTTGAATTTTTTATACAAAATAGAGCTTTCGACTATACTTACGATACTATAAAAAAAAATTAAAAATTAAAAAATAAAAGTATTTTTTTTTCAAAACACGTTTAGTGTGATGAGTCGATCGACCCACCATACATACGCTCATAAGATTTTCAATATAGTTTAGGTCAGTGTGAGCTTATTTATACATATTTGAATTTCAATTTTTGTGACAGTATAGAATTCTTAAGCATCCTGTGTATGTTTGTTAGCAAAATCCATTTTGTCAATTTTTTGCAAAATGACGACAAGTATTAAAATTCAATCACTTATAACTCAGTAGTGTTGAATTTTGGCAAAAAGGTCTCTATACATGAAATGTTGAGAAGCCTAAAGTTCATCTAAGTAAAATATAAAAAATATATATTTTTGCTTGAAAACAAGCGATGTATCAGTTCGATCGTACCCCCATACTAGCCATTTTGAGACTTTCGGAAGAGTTAACGCTCTTAACTGTTTGGTTTCGAAGATAAAAATTTAAATTTTGAGTATCGCATAGAACTAACGTGCAGCCCCTATACGTTATGTTTAAAAAAAATATATAAAATTTTTTTTCAAAATGGCGGCTAATGTAAAAATTCAAAGTGTCATAACTTTGCTAAATGAAATCCTACTAAAAAATGTTAAATGCAAAAAGTGTTTGGAATTTTAATTTGCATATAAAAGCAATTTTTAATTATTTTTTTTTTAATAAAAACCGAGTCTTACCATATATTGACCGAGACCTCGAACGAGCTTTTATGCGACTCTGCATATAGTTAACGCTTTTGAGGCTTCTATTTAAGAAATCGACTTGAATTTTTTATACAAAATAGAGCTTTCGACTATACTTACGATACTATAAAAAAAAATTAAAAATTAAAAAATAAAAGTATTTTTTTTTCAAAACACGTTTAGTGTGATGAGTCGATCGACCCACCATACATACGCTCATAAGATTTTCAATATAGTTTAGGTCAGTGTGAGCTTATTTATACATATTTGAATTTCAATTTTTGTGTCAGTATAGAATTCTTAAGCATCCTGTGTATGTTTGTTAGCAAAATCCATTTTGTCAATTTTTTGCAAAATGACGACAAGTATTAAAATTCAATCACTTATAACTCAGTAGTGTTGAATTTTGGCAAAAAGGTCTCTATACATGAAATGTTGAGAAGCCTAAAGTTCATCTAAGTAAAATATAAAAAATATATATTTTTGCTTGAAAACAAGCGATGTATCAGTTCGATCGTACCCCCATACTAGCCATTTTGAGACTTTCGGAAGAGTTAACGCTCTTAACTGTTTGGTTTCGAAGATAAAAATTTAAATTTTGAGTATCGCATAGAACTAACGTGCAGCCCCTATACGTTATGTTTAAAAAAAATATATAAAATTTTTTTTCAAAATGGCGGCTAATGTAAAAATTCAAAGTGTCATAACTTTGCTAAATGAAATCCTACTAAAAAATGTTTAATGCAAAAAGTGTTTGGAATTTTAATTTGCATATAAAAGCAATTTTTAATTATTTTTTTTTTAATAAAAACCGAGTCTTACCATATATTGACCGAGACCTCGAACGAGCTTTTATGCGACTCTGCATATAGTTAACGCTCGTATGAGGCTTCTATTTAAGAAATCGACTTGAATTTTTTATACAAAATAGAGCTTTCGACTATACTTACGATACTATAAAAAAAAATTAAAAATTAAAAAATAAAAGTATTTTTTTTTCAAAACACGTTTAGTGTGATGAGTCGATCGACCCACCATACATACGCTCATAAGATTTTCAATATAGTTTAGGTCAGTGTGAGCTTATTTATACATATTTGAATTTCAATTTTTGTGTCAGTATAGAATTCTTAAGCATCCTGTGTATGTTTGTTAGCAAAATCCATTTTGTCAATTTTTTGCAAAATGACGACAAGTATTAAAATTCAATCACTTATAACTCAGTAGTGTTGAATTTTGGCAAAAAGGTCTCAATACATGAAATGTTGAGAAGCCTAAAGTTCATCTAAGTAAAATATAAAAAATATATATTTTTGCTTGAAAACAAGCGATGTATCAGTTCGATCGTACCCCCATACTAGCCATTTTGAGACTTTCGGAAGAGTTAACGCTCTTAACTGTTTGGTTTCGAAGATAAAAATTTAAATTTTGAGTATCGCATAGAACTAACGTGCAGCCCCTATACGTTATGTTTAAAAAAAATATATAAAATTTTTTTTCAAAATGGCGGCTAATGTAAAAATTCAAAGTGTCATAACTTTGCTAAATGAAATCCTACTAAAAAATGTTTAATGCAAAAAGTGTTTGGAATTTTAATTTGCATATAAAAGCAATTTTTAATTATTTTTTTTTTAATAAAAACCGAGTCTTACCATATATTGACCGAGACCTCGAACGAGCTTTTATGCGACTCTGCATATAGTTAACGCTCGTATGAGGCTTCTATTTAAGAAATCGACTTGAATTTTTTATACAAAATAGAGCTTTCGACTATACTTACGATACTATAAAAAAAAATTAAAAATTAAAAAATAAAAGTATTTTTTTTTCAAAACACGTTTAGTGTGATGAGTCGATCGACCCACCATACATACGCTCATAAGATTTTCAATATAGTTTAGGTCAGTGTGAGCTTATTTATACATATTTGAATTTCAATTTTTGTGTCAGTATAGAATTCTTAAGCATCCTGTGTATGTTTGTTAGCAAAATCCATTTTGTCAATTTTTTGCAAAATGACGACAAGTATTAAAATTCAATCACTTATAACTCAGTAGTGTTGAATTTTGGCAAAAAGGTCTCTATACATGAAATGTTGAGAAGCCTAAAGTTCATCTAAGTAAAATATAAAAAATATATATTTTTGCTTGAAAACAAGCGATGTATCAGTTCGATCGTACCCCCATACTAGCCATTTTGAGACTTTCGGAAGAGTTAACGCTCTTAACTGTTTGGTTTCGAAGATAAAAATTTAAATTTTAAGTATCGCATAGAACTAACGTGCAGCCCCTATACGTTATGTTTAAAAAAAATATATAAAATTTTTTTTCAAAATGGCGGCTAATGTAAAAATTCAAAGTGTCATAACTTTGCTAAATGAAATCCTACTAAAAAATGTTTAATGCAAAAAGTGTTTGGAATTTTAATTTGCATATAAAAGCAATTTTTAATTATTTTTTTTTTAATAAAAACCGAGTCTTACCATATATTGACCGAGACCTCGAACGAGCTTTTATGCGACTCTGCATATAGTTAACGCTCGAATGAGGCTTCTATTCGAGAAATCGACTTGAATTTTTTATACAAAATAGAGCTTTCGACTATACTTACGATACTATAAAAAAAAATTAAAAATTAAAAAATAAAAGTATTTTTTTTTCAAAACACGTTTAGTGTGATGAGTCGATCGACCCACCATACATACGCTCATAAGATTTTCAATATAGTTTAGGTCAGTGTGAGCTTATTTATACATATTTGAATTTCAATTTTTGTGACAGTATAGAATTCTTAAGCATCCTGTGTATGTTTGTTAGCAAAATCCATTTTGTCAATTTTTTGCAAAATGACGACAAGTATTAAAATTCAATCACTTATAACTCAGTAGTGTTGAATTTTGGCAAAAAGGTCTCTATACATGAAATGTTGAGAAGCCTAAAGTTCATCTAAGTAAAATATAAAAAATATATATTTTTGCTTGAAAACAAGCGATGTATCAGTTCGATCGTACCCCCATACTAGCCATTTTGAGACTTTCGGAAGAGTTAACGCTCTTAACTGTTTGGTTTCGAAGATAAAAATTTAAATTTTGAGTATCGCATAGAACTAACGTGCAGCCCCTATACGTTATGTTTAAAAAAAATATATAAAATTTTTTTTCAAAATGGCGGCTAATGTAAAAATTCAAAGTGTCATAACTTTGCTAAATGAAATCCTACTAAAAAATGTTAAATGCAAAAAGTGTTTGGAATTTTAATTTGCATATAAAAGCAATTTTTAATTATTTTTTTTCAAATAAAAACCGAGTCTTACCATATATTGACCGAGACCTCGAACGAGCTTTTATGCGACTCTGCATATAGTTAACGCTTTTGAGGCTTCTATTTAAGAAATCGACTTGAATTTTTTATACAAAATAGAGCTTTCGACTATACTTACGATACTATAAAAAAAAATTAAAAATTAAAAAATAAAAGTATTTTTTTTTCAAAACACGTTTAGTGTGATGAGTCGATCGACCCACCATACATACGCTCATAAGATTTTCAATATAGTTTAGGTCAGTGTGAGCTTATTTATACATATTTGAATTTCAATTTTTGTGTCAGTATAGAATTCTTAAGCATCCTGTGTATGTTTGTTAGCAAAATCCATTTTGTCAATTTTTTGCAAAATGACGACAAGTATTAAAATTCAATCACTTATAACTCAGTAGTGTTGAATTTTGGCAAAAAGGTCTCTATACATGAAATGTTGAGAAGCCTAAAGTTCATCTAAGTAAAATATAAAAAATATATATTTTTGCTTGAAAACAAGCGATGTATCAGTTCGATCGTACCCCCATACTAGCCATTTTGAGACTTTCGGAAGAGTTAACGCTCTTAACTGTTTGGTTTCGAAGATAAAAATTTAAATTTTGAGTATCGCATAGAACTAACGTGCAGCCCCTATACTTTATGTTTAAAAAAAATATATAAAATTTTTTTTCAAAATGGCGGCTAATGTAAAAATTCAAAGTGTCATAACTTTGCTAAATGAAATCCTACTAAAAAATGTTTAATGCAAAAAGTGTTTGGAATTTTAATTTGCATATAAAAGCAATTTTTAATTATTTTTTTTTTAATAAAAACCGAGTCTTACCATATATTGACCGAGACCTCGAACGAGCTTTTATGCGACTCTGCATATAGTTAACGCTTGTATGAGGCTTCTATTTAAGAAATCGACTTGAATTTTTTATACAAAATAGAGCTTTCGACTATACTTACGATACTATAAAAAAAAATTAAAAATTAAAAAATAAAAGTATTTTTTTTTCAAAACACGTTTAGTGTGATGAGTCGTATCTATATATCCCACCATACATACGCTCATAAGATTTTCAATATAGTTTAGGTCAGTGTGAGCTTATTTATACATATTTGAATTTCAATTTTTGTGTCAGTATAGAATTCTTAAGCATCCTGTGTATGTTTGTTAGCAAAATCCATTTTGTCAATTTTTTGCAAAATGACGACAAGTATTAAAATTCAATCACTTATAACTCAGTAGTGTTGAATTTTGGCAAAAAGGTCTCTATACATGAAATGTTGAGAAGCCTAAAGTTCATCTAAGTAAAATATAAAAAATATATATTTTTGCTTGAAAACAAGCGATGTATCAGTTCGATCGTACCCCCATACTAGCCATTTTGAGACTTTCGGAAGAGTTAACGCTCTTAACTGTTTGGTTTCGAAGATAAAAATTTAAATTTTGAGTATCGCATAGAACTAACGTGCAGCCCCTATACGTTATGTTTAAAAAAAATATATAAATTTTTTTTTCAAAATGGCGGCTAATGTAAAAATTCAAAGTGTCATAACTTTGCTAAATGAAATCCTACTAAAAAATGTTTAATGCAAAAAGTGTTTGGAATTTTAATTTGCATATAAAAGCAATTTTGAATTATTTTTTTTTTAATAAAAACCGAGTCTTACCATATATTGACCGAGACCTCGAACGAGCTTTTATGCGACTCTGCATATAGTTAACGCTCGTATGAGGCTTCTATTCGAGAAATCGACTTGAATTTTTTATACAAAATAGAGCTTTCGACTATACTTACGATACTATAAAAAAAAATTAAAAATTAAAAAATAAAAGTATTTTTTTTTCAAAACACGTTTAGTGTGATGAGTCGATCGACCCACCATACATACGCTCATAAGATTTTCAATATAGTTTAGGTCAGTGTGAACTTATTTATACATATTTGAATTTCAATTTTTGTGACAGTATAGAATTCTTAAGCATCCTGTGTATGTTTGTTAGCAAAATCCATTTTGTCAATTTTTTGCAAAATGACGACAAGTATTAAAATTCAATCACTTATAACTCAGTAGTGTTGAATTTTGGCAAAAAGGTCTCTATACATGAAATGTTGAGAAGCCTAAAGTTCATCTAAGTAAAATATAAAAAATATATATTTTTGCTTGAAAACAAGCGATGTATCAGTTCGATCGTACCCCCATACTAGCCATTTTGAGACTTTCGGAAGAGTTAACGCTCTTAACTGTTTGGTTTCGAAGATAAAAATTTAAATTTTGAGTATCGCATAGAACTAACGTGCAGCCCCTATACGTTATGTTTAAAAAAAATATATAAAATTTTTTTTCAAAATGGCGGCTAATGTAAAAATTCAAAGTGTCATAACTTTGCTAAATGAAATCCTACTAAAAAATGTTGAATGCAAAAAGTGTTTGGAATTTTAATTTGCATATAAAAGCAATTTTTAATTATTTTTTTTCAATAAAAACCGAGTCTTACCATATATTGACCGAGACCTCGAACGAGCTTTTATGCGACTCTGCATATAGTTAACGCTCGTATGAGGCTTCTATTCAAGAAATCGACTTGAATTTTTTATACAAAATAGAGCTTTCGACTATACTTACGATACTATAAAAAAAAATTAAAAATTAAAAAATAAAAGTATTTTTTTTTCAAAACACGTTTAGTGTGATGAGTCGATCGACCCACCATACATACGCTCATAAGATTTTCAATATAGTTTAGGTCAGTGTGAGCTTATTTATACATATTTGAATTTCAATTTTTGTGTCAGTATAGAATTCTTAAGCATCCTGTGTATGTTTGTTAGCAAAATCCATTTTGTCAATTTTTTGCAAAATGACGACAAGTATTAAAATTCAATCACTTATAACTCAGTAGTGTTGAATTTTGGCAAAAAGGTCTCAATACATGAAATGTTGAGAAGCCTAAAGTTCATCTAAGTAAAATATAAAAAATATATATTTTTGCTTGAAAACAAGCGATGTATCAGTTCGATCGTACCCCCATACTAGCCATTTTGAGACTTTCGGAAGAGTTAACGCTCTTAACTGTTTGGTTTCGAAGATAAAAATTTAAATTTTGAGTATCGCATAGAACTAACGTGCAGCCCCTATACGTTATGTTTTAAAAAAATATATAAAATTTTTTTTCAAAATGGCGGCTAATGTAAAAATTCAAAGTGTCATAACTTTGCTAAATGAGATCCTACTAAAAAATGTTGAATGCAAAAAGTGTTTGGAATTTTAATTTGCATATAAAAGCAATTTTTAATTATTTTTTTTTTAATAAAAACCGAGTCTTACCATATATTGACCGAGACCTCGAACGAGCTTTTATGCGACTCTGCATATAGTTAACGCTCGTATGAGGCTTCTATTTAAGAAATCGACTTGAATTTTTTATACAAAATAGAGCTTTCGACTATACTTACGATACTATAAAAAAAAATTAAAAATTAAAAAATAAAAGTATTTTTTTTTCAAAACACGTTTAGTGTGATGAGTCGATCGACCCACCATACATACGCTCATAAGATTTTCAATATAGTTTAGGTCAGTGTGAACTTATTTATACATATTTGAATTTCAATTTTTGTGACAGTATAGAATTCTTAAGCATCCTGTGTATGTTTGTTAGCAAAATCCATTTTGTCAATTTTTTGCAAAATGACGACAAGTATTAAAATTCAATCACTTATAACTCAGTAGTGTTGAATTTTGGCAAAAAGGTCTCTATACATGAAATGTTGAGAAGCCTAAAGTTCATCTAAGTAAAATATAAAAAATATATATTTTTGCTTGAAAACAAGCGATGTATCAGTTCGATCGTACCCCCATACTAGCCATTTTGAGACTTTCGGAAGAGTTAACGCTCTTAACTGTTTGGTTTCGAAGATAAAAATTTAAATTTTGAGTATCGCATAGAACTAACGTGCAGCCCCTATACGTTATGTTTAAAAAAAATATATAAAATTTTTTTTCAAAATGGCGGCTAATGTAAAAATTCAAAGTGTCATAACTTTGCTAAATGAAATCCTACTAAAAAATGTTTAATGCAAAAAGTGTTTGGAATTTTAATTTGCATATAAAAGCAATTTTTAATTATTTTTTTTTTAATAAAAACCGAGTCTTACCATATATTGACCGAGACCTCGAACGAGCTTTTATGCGACTCTGCATATAGTTAACGCTCGTATGAGGCTTCTATTCAAGAAATCGACTTGAATTTTTTATACAAAATAGAGCTTTCGACTATACTTACGATACTATAAAAAAAAATTAAAAATTAAAAAATAAAAGTATTTTTTTTTCAAAACACGTTTAGTGTGATGAGTCGATCGACCCACCATACATACGCTCATAAGATTTTCAATATAGTTTAGGTCAGTGTGAGCTTATTTATACATATTTGAATTTCAATTTTTGTGACAGTATAGAATTCCTAAGCATCCTGTGTATGTTTGTTAGCAAAATCCATTTTGTCAATTTTTTGCAAAATGACGACAAGTATTAAAATTCAATCACTTATAACTCAGTAGTGTTGAATTTTGGCAAAAAGGTCTCTATACATGAAATGTTGAGAAGCCTAAAGTTCATCTAAGTAAAATATAAAAAATATATATTTTTGCTTGAAAACAAGCGATGTATCAGTTCGATCGTACCCCCATACTAGCCATTTTGAGACTTTCGGAAGAGTTAACGCTCTTAACTGTTTGGTTTCGAAGATAAAAATTTAAATTTTGAGTATCGCATAGAACTAACGTGCAGCCCCTATACGTTATGTTTAAAAAAAATATATAAAATTTTTTTTCAAAATGGCGGCTAATGTAAAAATTCAAAGTGTCATAACTTTGCTAAATGAAATCCTACTAAAAAATGTTTAATGCAAAAAGTGTTTGGAATTTTAATTTGCATATAAAAGCAATTTTTAATTATTTTTTTTTTAATAAAAACCGAGTCTTACCATATATTGACCGAGACCTCGAACGAGCTTTTATGCGACTCTGCATATAGTTAACGCTCGTATGAGGCTTCTATTCAAGAAATCGACTTGAATTTTTTATACAAAATAGAGCTTTCGACTATACTTACGATACTATAAAAAAAAATTAAAAATTAAAAAATAAAAGTATTTTTTTTTCAAAACACGTTTAGTGTGATGAGTCGATCGACCCACCATACATACGCTCATAAGATTTTCAATATAGTTTAGGTCAGTGTGAACTTATTTATACATATTTGAATTTCAATTTTTGTGACAGTATAGAATTCTTAAGCATCCTGTGTATGTTTGTTAGCAAAATCCATTTTGTCAATTTTTTGCAAAATGACGACAAGTATTAAAATTCAATCACTTATAACTCAGTAGTGTTGAATTTTGGCAAAAAGGTCTCTATACATGAAATGTTGAGAAGCCTAAAGTTCATCTAAGTAAAATATAAAAAATATATATTTTTGCTTGAAAACAAGCGATGTATCAGTTCGATCGTACCCCCATACTAGCCATTTTGAGACTTTCGGAAGAGTTAACGCTCTTAACTGTTTGGTTTCGAAGATAAAAATTTAAATTTTGAGTATCGCATAGAACTAACGTGCAGCCCCTATACGTTATGTTTAAAAAAAATATATAAAATTTTTTTTCAAAATGGCGGCTAATGTAAAAATTCAAAGTGTCATAACTTTGCTAAATGAAATCCTACTAAAAAATGTTGAATGCAAAAAGTGTTTGGAATTTTAATTTGCATATAAAAGCAATTTTTAATTATTTTTTTTCAATAAAAACCGAGTCTTACCATATATTGACCGAGACCTCGAACGAGCTTTTATGCGACTCTGCATATAGTTAACGCTCGTATGAGGCTTCTATTCAAGAAATCGACTTGAATTTTTTATACAAAATAGAGCTTTCGACTATACTTACGATACTATAAAAAAAAATTAAAAATTAAAAAATAAAAGTATTTTTTTTTCAAAACACGTTTAGTGTGATGAGTCGATCGACCCACCATACATACGCTCATAAGATTTTCAATATAGTTTAGGTCAGTGTGAGCTTATTTATACATATTTGAATTTCAATTTTTGTGTCAGTATAGAATTCTTAAGCATCCTGTGTATGTTTGTTAGCAAAATCCATTTTGTCAATTTTTTGCAAAATGACGACAAGTATTAAAATTCAATCACTTATAACTCAGTAGTGTTGAATTTTGGCAAAAAGGTCTCAATACATGAAATGTTGAGAAGCCTAAAGTTCATCTAAGTAAAATATAAAAAATATATATTTTTGCTTGAAAACAAGCGATGTATCAGTTCGATCGTACCCCCATACTAGCCATTTTGAGACTTTCGGAAGAGTTAACGCTCTTAACTGTTTGGTTTCGAAGATAAAAATTTAAATTTTGAGTATCGCATAGAACTAACGTGCAGCCCCTATACGTTATGTTTTAAAAAAATATATAAAATTTTTTTTCAAAATGGCGGCTAATGTAAAAATTCAAAGTGTCATAACTTTGCTAAATGAGATCCTACTAAAAAATGTTGAATGCAAAAAGTGTTTGGAATTTTAATTTGCATATAAAAGCAATTTTTAATTATTTTTTTTTTAATAAAAACCGAGTCTTACCATATATTGACCGAGACCTCGAACGAGCTTTTATGCGACTCTGCATATAGTTAACGCTCGTATGAGGCTTCTATTTAAGAAATCGACTTGAATTTTTTATACAAAATAGAGCTTTCGACTATACTTACGATACTATAAAAAAAAATTAAAAATTAAAAAATAAAAGTATTTTTTTTTCAAAACACGTTTAGTGTGATGAGTCGATCGACCCACCATACATACGCTCATAAGATTTTCAATATAGTTTAGGTCAGTGTGAACTTATTTATACATATTTGAATTTCAATTTTTGTGACAGTATAGAATTCTTAAGCATCCTGTGTATGTTTGTTAGCAAAATCCATTTTGTCAATTTTTTGCAAAATGACGACAAGTATTAAAATTCAATCACTTATAACTCAGTAGTGTTGAATTTTGGCAAAAAGGTCTCTATACATGAAATGTTGAGAAGCCTAAAGTTCATCTAAGTAAAATATAAAAAATATATATTTTTGCTTGAAAACAAGCGATGTATCAGTTCGATCGTACCCCCATACTAGCCATTTTGAGACTTTCGGAAGAGTTAACGCTCTTAACTGTTTGGTTTCGAAGATAAAAATTTAAATTTTGAGTATCGCATAGAACTAACGTGCAGCCCCTATACGTTATGTTTAAAAAAAATATATAAAATTTTTTTTCAAAATGGCGGCTAATGTAAAAATTCAAAGTGTCATAACTTTGCTAAATGAAATCCTACTAAAAAATGTTTAATGCAAAAAGTGTTTGGAATTTTAATTTGCATATAAAAGCAATTTTTAATTATTTTTTTTTTAATAAAAACCGAGTCTTACCATATATTGACCGAGACCTCGAACGAGCTTTTATGCGACTCTGCATATAGTTAACGCTCGTATGAGGCTTCTATTCAAGAAATCGACTTGAATTTTTTATACAAAATAGAGCTTTCGACTATACTTACGATACTATAAAAAAAAATTAAAAATTAAAAAATAAAAGTATTTTTTTTTCAAAACACGTTTAGTGTGATGAGTCGATCGACCCACCATACATACGCTCATAAGATTTTCAATATAGTTTAGGTCAGTGTGAGCTTATTTATACATATTTGAATTTCAATTTTTGTGACAGTATAGAATTCCTAAGCATCCTGTGTATGTTTGTTAGCAAAATCCATTTTGTCAATTTTTTGCAAAATGACGACAAGTATTAAAATTCAATCACTTATAACTCAGTAGTGTTGAATTTTGGCAAAAAGGTCTCTATACATGAAATGTTGAGAAGCCTAAAGTTCATCTAAGTAAAATATAAAAAATATATATTTTTGCTTGAAAACAAGCGATGTATCAGTTCGATCGTACCCCCATACTAGCCATTTTGAGACTTTCGGAAGAGTTAACGCTCTTAACTGTTAGGTTTCGAAGATAAAAATTTAAATTTTGAGTATCGCATAGAACTAACGTGCAGCCCCTATACGTTATGTTTAAAAAAAATATATAAAATTTTTTTTCAAAATGGCGGCTAATGTAAAAATTCAAAGTGTCATAACTTTGCTAAATGAAATCCTACTAAAAAATGTTTAATGCAAAAAGTGTTTGGAATTTTAATTTGCATATAAAAGCAATTTTTAATTATTTTTTTTTTAATAAAAACCGAGTCTTACCATATATTGACCGATACCTCGAACGAGCTTTTATGCGACTCTGCATATAGTTAACGCTCGTATGAGGCTTCTATTTAAGAAATCGACTTGAATTTTTTATACAAAATAGAGCTTTCGACTATACTTACGATACTATAAAAAAAAATTAAAAATTAAAAAATAAAAGTATTTTTTTTTCAAAACACGTTTAGTGTGATGAGTCGATCGACCCACCATACATACGCTCATAAGATTTTCAATATAGTTTAGGTCAGTGTGAGCTTATTTATACATATTTGAAATTTAATTTTTGTGTCAGTATAGAATTCTTAAGCATCCTGTGTATGTTTGTTAGCAAAATCCATTTTGTCAATTTTTTGCAAAATGACGACAAGTATTAAAATTCAATCACTTATAACTCAGTAGTGTTGAATTTTGGCAAAAAAGTCTCTATACATGAAATGTTGAGAAGCCTAAAGTTCATCTAAGTAAAATATAAAAAATATATATTTTTGCTTGAAAACAAGCGATGTATCAGTTCGATCGTACCCCCATACTAGCCATTTTGAGACTTTCGGAAGAGTTAACGCTCTTAACTGTTTGGTTTCGAAGATAAAAATTTAAATTTTGAGTATCGCATAGAACTAACGTGCAGCCCCTATACGTTATGTTTAAAAAAAATATATAAAATTTTTTTTCAAAATGGCGGCTAATGTAAAAATTCAAAGTGTCATTAGTTTGCTAAATGAAATCCTACTAAAAAATGTTTAATGCAAAAAGTGTTTGGAATTTTAATTTGCATATAAAAGCAATTTTTAATTATTTTTTTTTTAATAAAAACCGAGTCTTACCATATATTGACCGAGACCTCGAACGAGCTTTTATGCGACTCTGCATATAGTTAACGCTCGTATGAGGCTTCTATTCGAGAAATCGACTTGAATTTTTTATACAAAATAGAGCTTTCGACTATACTTACGATACTATAAAAAAAAATTAAAAATTAAAAAATAAAAGTATTTTTTTTTCAAAACACGTTTAGTGTGATGAGTCGATCGACCCACCATACATACGCTCATAAGATTTTCAATATAGTTTAGGTCAGTGTGAGCTTATTTATACATATTTGAATTTCAATTTTTGTGACAGTATAGAATTCTTAAGCATCCTGTGTATGTTTGTTAGCAAAATCCATTTTGTCAATTTTTTGCAAAATGACGACAAGTATTAAAATTCAATCACTTATAACTCAGTAGTGTTGAATTTTGGCAAAAAGGTCTCTATACATGAAATGTTGAGAAGCCTAAAGTTCATCTAAGTAAAATATGAAAAATATATATTTTTGCTTGAAAACAAGCGATGTATCAGTTCGATCGTACCCCCATACTAGCCATTTTGAGACTTTCGGAAGAGTTAACGCTCTTAACTGTTTGGTTTCGAAGATAAAAATTTAAATTTTGAGTATCGCATAGAACTAACGTGCAGCCCCTATACGTTATGTTTAAAAAAAATATATAAAATTTTTTTTCAAAATGGCGGCTAATGTAAAAATTCAAAGTGTCATAACTTTGCTAAATGAAATCCTACTAAAAAATGTTAAATGCAAAAAGTGTTTGGAATTTTAATTTGCATATAAAAGCAATTTTTAATTATTTTTTTTTTAATAAAAACCGAGTCTTACCATATATTGACCGAGACCTCGAACGAGCTTTTATGCGACTCTGCATATAGTTAACGCTCGTATGAGGCTTCTATTCAAGAAATCGACTTGAATTTTTTATACAAAATAGAGCTTTCGACTATACTTACGATACTATAAAAAAAAATTAAAAATTAAAAAATAAAAGTATTTTTTTTTCAAAACACGTTTAGTGTGATGAGTCGATCGACCCACCATACATACGCTCATAAGATTTTCAATATAGTTTAGGTCAGTGTGAGCTTATTTATACATATTTGAATTTCAATTTTTGTGACAGTATAGAATTCCTAAGCATCCTGTGTATGTTTGTTAGCAAAATCCATTTTGTCAATTTTTTGCAAAATGACGACAAGTATTAAAATTCAATCACTTATAACTCAGTAGTGTTGAATTTTGGCAAAAAGGTCTCTAAACATAAAATGTTGAGAAGCCTAAAGTTCATCTAAGTAAAATATAAAAAATATATATTTTTGCTTGAAAACAAGCGATGTATCAGTTCGATCGTACCCCCATACTAGCCATTTTGAGACTTTCGGAAGAGTTAACGCTCTTAACTGTTTGGTTTCGAAGATAAAAATTTAAATTTTGAGTATCGCATAGAACTAACGTGCAGCCCCTATACGTTATGTTTAAAAAAAATATATAAAATTTTTTTTCAAAATGGCGGCTAATGTAAAAATTCAAAGTGTCATAACTTTGCTAAATGAAATCCTACTAAAAAATGTTTAATGCAAAAAGTGTTTGGAATTTTAATTTGCATATAAAAGCAATTTTTAATTATTTTTTTTTTAATAAAAACCGAGTCTTACCATATATTGACCGAGACCTCGAACGAGCTTTTATGCGACTCTGCATATAGTTAACGTTAGTATGAGGCTTCTATTCAAGAAATCGACTTGAATTTTTTATACAAAATAGAGCTTTCGACTATACTTACGATACTATAAAAAAAAATTAAAAATTAAAAAATAAAAGTATTTTTTTTTCAAAACACGTTTAGTGTGATGAGTCGATCGACCCACCATACATACGCTCATAAGATTTTCAATATAGTTTGGGTCAGTGTGAGCTTGTTTATACATATTTGAATTTCAATTTTTGTGACAGTATAGAATTCTTAAGCATCCTGTGTATGTTTGTTAGCAAAATCCATTTTGTCAATTTTTTGCAAAATGACGACAAGTATTAAAATTCAATCACTTACAACTCAGTAGTGTTGAATTTTGGCAAAAAGGTCTCTATACATGAAATGTTGAGAAGCCTAAAGTTCATCTAAGTAAAATATAAAAAATATATATTTTTGCTTGAAAACAAGCGATGTATCAGTTCGATCGTACCCCCATACTAGAAATTTTGAGACTTTCGGAAGAGTTAACGCTCTTAACTGTTTGGTTTCGAAGATAAAAATTTAAATTTTGAGTATCGCATAGAACTAACGTGCAGCCCCTATACGTTATGTTTAAAAAAAATATATAAAATTTTTTTTCAAAATGGCGGCTAATGTAAAAATTCAAAGTGTCATAACTTTGCTAAATGAAATCCTACTAAAAAATGTTTAATGCAAAAAGTGTTTGGAATTTTAATTTGCATATAAAAGCAATTTTTAATTTTTTTTTTTTAATAAAAACCGAGTCTTATTATATATTGACCGAGACCTCGAACGAGCTTTTATGCGACTCTGCATATAGTTAACGCTCGTATGAGGCTTCTATTCAAGAAATCGACTTAAATTTTTTATACAAAATAGAGCTTTCGACTATACTTACGATACTATAAAAAAAAATTAAAAATTAAAAAATTAAAGTATTTTTTTTTCAAAACACGTTTAGTGTGATGAGTCGATCGACCCACCATACATACGCTCATAAGATTTTCAATATAGTTTAGGTCAGTGTGAACTTAATTATACATATTTGAATTTCAATTTTTGTGACAGTATAGAATTCTTAAGCATCCTGTGTATGTTTGTTAGCAAAATCCATTTTGTCAATTTTTTGCAAAATGACGACAAGTATTAAAATTCAATCACTTATAACTCAGTAGTGTTGAATTTTGGCAAAAAGGTCTCTATACATGAAATGTTGAGAAGCCTAAAGTTCATCTAAGTAAAATATAAAAAATATATATTTTTGCTTGAAAACAAGCGATGTATCAGTTCGATCGTACCCCCATACTAGCCATTTTGAGACTTTCGGAAGAGTTAACGCTCTTAACTGTTTGGTTTCGAAGATAAAAATTTAAATTTTGAGTATCGCATAGAACTAACGTGCAGCCCCTATACATTATGTTGAAAAAAAATATATAAAATTTTTTTTAAAAATGGCGGCGAATGTAAAAATTCAAAGTGTCATAACTTTGCTAAATGAAATCCTACTAAAAAATGTTTAATGCAAAAAGTGTTTGGAATTTTAATTTGCATATAAAAGCAATTTTTAATTTTTTTTTTTTTAATCAAAACCGAGTCTTACCATATATTGACCGAGACCTCGAACGAGCTTTTATGCGACTCTGCATATAGTTAACGCTCGTATGAGGCTTCTATTCAAGAAATCGACTTGAATTTTTTATACAAAATAGAGCTTTCGACTATACTTACGATACTATAAAAAAAATTAAAAATTAAAAAATAAAAGTATTTTTTTTTCAAAACACGTTTAGTGTGATGAGTCGATCGACCCACCATACATACGCTCATAAGATTTTCAATATAGTTTAGGTCAGTGTGAGCTTATTTATACATATTTGAATTTCAATTTTTGTGACAGTATAGAATTCTTAAGCATCCTGTGTATGTTTGTTAGCAAAATCCATTTTGTCAATTTTTTGCAAAATGACGACAAGTATTAAAATTCAATCACTTATAACTCAGTAGTGTTGAATTTTGGCAAAAAGGTCTCTATACATGAAATGTTGAGAAGCCTAAAGTTCATCTAAGTAAAATATAAAAAATATATATTTTTGCTTGAAAACAAGCGATGTATCAGTTCGATCGTACCCCCATACTAGCCATTTTTAGACTTTCGGAAGAGTTAACGCTCTTAACTGTTTGGTTTCGAAGATAAAAATTTAAATTTTAAGTATCGCATAGAACTAACGTGCAGCCCCTATACGTTATGTTTAAAAAAAATATATAAAATTTTTTTTCAAAATGGCGGCTAATGTAAAAATTCAAAGTGTCATAACTTTGCTAAATGAAATCCTACTAAAAAATGTTTAATGCAAAAAGTGTTTGGAATTTTAATTTGCATATAAAAGCAATTTTTAATTATTTTTTTTTTAATAAAAACCGAGTCTTACCATATATTGACCGAGACCTCGAACGAGCTTTTATGCGACTCTGCATATAGTTAACGTTAGTATGAGGCTTCTATTCAAGAAATCGACTTGAATTTTTTATACAAAATAGAGCTTTCGACTATACTTACGATACTATAAAAAAAAATTAAAAATTAAAAAATAAAAGTATTTTTTTTTCAAAACACGTTTAGTGTGATGAGTCGATCGACCCACCATACATACGCTCATAAGATTTTCAATATAGTTTGGGTCAGTGTGAGCTTGTTTATACATATTTGAATTTCAATTTTTGTGACAGTATAGAATTCTTAAGCATCCTGTGTATGTTTGTTAGCAAAATCCATTTTGTCAATTTTTTGCAAAATGACGACAAGTATTAAAATTCAATCACTTACAACTCAGTAGTGTTGAATTTTGGCAAAAAGGTCTCTATACATGAAATGTTGAGAAGCCTAAAGTTCATCTAAGTAAAATATAAAAAATATATATTTTTGCTTGAAAACAAGCGATGTATCAGTTCGATCGTACCCCCATACTAGAAATTTTGAGACTTTCGGAAGAGTTAACGCTCTTAACTGTTTGGTTTCGAAGATAAAAATTTAAATTTTGAGTATCGCATAGAACTAACGTGCAGCCCCTATACGTTATGTTTAAAAAAAATATATAAAATTTTTTTTCAAAATGGCGGCTAATGTAAAAATTCAAAGTGTCATAACTTTGCTAAATGAAATCCTACTAAAAAATGTTTAATGCAAAAAGTGTTTGGAATTTTAATTTGCATATAAAAGCAATTTTTAATTTTTTTTTTTTTAATAAAAACCGAGTCTTATTATATATTGACCGAGACCTCGAACGAGCTTTTATGCGACTCTGCATATAGTTAACGCTCGTATGAGGCTTCTATTCAAGAAATCGACTTGAATTTTTTATACAAAATAGAGCTTTCGACTATACTTACGATACTATAAAAAAAAATTAAAAATTAAAAAATTAAAGTATTTTTTTTTCAAAACACGTTTAGTGTGATGAGTCGATCGACCCACCATACATACGCTCATAAGATTTTCAATATAGTTTAGGTCAGTGTGAACTTAATTATACATATTTGAATTTCAATTTTTGTGACAGTATAGAATTCTTAAGCATCCTGTGTATGTTTGTTAGCAAAATCCATTTTGTCAATTTTTTGCAAAATGACGACAAGTATTAAAATTCAATCACTTATAACTCAGTAGTGTTGAATTTTATCAAAAAGGTCTCTATACATGAAATGTTGAGAAGCCTAAAGTTCATCTAAGTAAAATATAAAAAATATATATTTTTGCTTGAAAACAAGCGATGTATCAGTTCGATCGTACCCCCATACTAGCCATTTTGAGACTTTCGGAAGAGTTAACGCTCTTAACTGTTTGGTTTCGAAGATAAAAATTTAAATTTTGAGTATCGCATAGAACTAACGTGCAGCCCCTATACGTTATGTTTAAAAAAAATATATAAAATTTTTTTTAAAAATGGCGGCGAATGTAAAAATTCAAAGTGTCATAACTTTGCTAAATGAAATCCTACTACAAAATGTTTAATGCAAAAAGTGTTTGGAATTTTAATTTGCATATAAAAGCAATTTTTAATTTTTTTTTTTTTAATCAAAACCGAGTCTTACCATATATTGACCGAGACCTCGAACGAGCTTTTATGCGACTCTGCATATAGTTAACGCTCGTATGAGGCTTCTATTCAAGAAATCGACTTGAATTTTTTATACAAAATAGAGCTTTCGACTATACTTACGATACTATAAAAAAAATTAAAAATTAAAAAATAAAAGTATTTTTTTTTCAAAACACGTTTAGTGTGATGAGTCGTATCTATATATCCCACCATACATACGCTCATAAGATTTTCAATATAGTTTAGGTCAGTGTGAGCTTATTTATACATATTTGAATTTCAATTTTTGTGACAGTATAGAATTCTTAAGCATCCTGTGTATGTTTGTTAGCAAAATCCATTTTGTCAATTTTTTGCAAAATGACGACAAGTATTAAAATTCAATCACTTATAACTCAGTAGTGTTGAATTTTGGCAAAAAGGTCTCTATACATGAAATGTTGAGAAGCCTAAAGTTCATCTAAGTAAAATATAAAAAATATATATTTTTGCTTGAAAACAAGCGATGTATCAGTTCGATCGTACCCCCATACTAGCCATTTTTAGACTTTCGGAAGAGTTAACGCTCTTAACTGTTTGGTTTCGAAGATAAAAATTAAAATTTTAAGTATCGCATAGAACTAACGTGCAGCCCCTATACGTTATGTTTAAAAAAAATATATAAAATTTTTTTTCAAAATGGCGGCTAATGTAAAAATTCAAAGTGTCATAACTTTGCTAAATGAAATCCTACTAAAAAATGTTTAATGCAAAAAGTGTTTGGAATTTTAATTTGCATATAAAAGCAATTTTTAATTATTTTTTTTTTAATAAAAACCGAGTCTTACCATATATTGACCGAGACCTCGAACGAGCTTTTATGCGACTCAGCATATAGTTAACGCTCGTATGAGGCTTCTATTTAAGAAATCGACTTGAATTTTTTATACAAAATAGAGCTTTCGACTATACTTACGATACTATAAAAAAAAATTAAAAATTAAAAAATAAAAGTATTTTTTTTTCAAAACACGTTTAGTGTGATGAGTCGTATCTATATATCCCACCATACATACGCTCATAAGATTTTCAATATAGTTTAGGTCAGTGTGAGCTTATTTATACATATTTGAATTTCAATTTTTGTGACAGTATAGAATTCTTAAGCATCCTGTGTATGTTTGTTAGCAAAATCCATTTTGTCAATTTTTTGCAAAATGACGACAAGTATTAAAATTCAATCACTTACAACTCAGTAGTGTTGAATTTTGGCAAAAAGGTCTCTATACATGAAATGTTGAGAAGCCTAAAGTTCATCTAAGTAAAATATAAAAAATATATATTTTTGCTTGAAAACAAGCGATGTATCAGTTCGATCGTACCCCCATACTAGCCATTTTGAGACTTTCGGAAGAGTTAACGCTCTTAACTGTTTGGTTTCGAAGATAAAAATTTAAATTTTGAGTATCGCATAGAACTAACGTGCAGCCCCTATACGTTATGTTTAAAAAAAATATATAAAATTTTTTTTAAAAATGGCGGCGAATGTAAAAATTCAAAGTGTCATAACTTTGCTAAATGAAATCCTACTAAAAAATGTTTAATGCAAAAAGTGTTTGGAATTTTAATTTGCATATAAAAGCAATTTTTAATTTTTTTTTTTTTAATCAAAACCGAGTCTTACCATATATTGACCGAGACCTCGAACGAGCTTTTATGCGACTCTGCATATAGTTAACGCTCGTATGAGGCTTCTATTCAAGAAATCGACTTGAATTTTTTATACAAAATAGAGCTTTCGACTATACTTACGATACTATAAAAAAAATTAAAAATTAAAAAATAAAAGTATTTTTTTTTCAAAACACGTTTAGTGTGATGAGTCGATCGACCCACCATACATACGCTCATAAGATTTTCAATATAGTTTAGGTCAGTGTGAGCTTATTTATACATATTTGAATTTCAATTTTTGTGACAGTATAGAATTCTTAAGCATCCTGTGTATGTTTGTTAGCAAAATCCATTTTGTCAATTTTTTGCAAAATGACGACAAGTATTAAAATTCAATCACTTATAACTCAGTAGTGTTGAATTTTGGCAAAAAGGTCTCTATACATGAAATGTTGAGAAGCCTAAAGTTCATCTAAGTAAAATATAAAAAATATATATTTTTGCTTGAAAACAAGCGATGTATCAGTTCGATCGTACCCCCATACTAGCCATTTTTAGACTTTCGGAAGAGTTAACGCTCTTAACTGTTTGGTTTCGAAGATAAAAATTTAAATTTTAAGTATCGCATAGAACTAACGTGCAGCCCCTATACGTTATGTTTAAAAAAAATATATAAAATTTTTTTTCAAAATGGCGGCTAATGTAAAAATTCAAAGTGTCATAACTTTGCTAAATGAAATCCTACTAAAAAATGTTTAATGCAAAAAGTGTTTGGAATTTTAATTTGCATATAAAAGCAATTTTTAATTATTTTTTTTTTAATAAAAACCGAGTCTTACCATATATTGACCGAGACCTCGAACGAGCTTTTATGCGACTCAGCATATAGTTAACGCTCGTATGAGGCTTCTATTTAAGAAATCGACTTGAATTTTTTATACAAAATAGAGCTTTCGACTATACTTACGATACTATAAAAAAAAATTAAAAATTAAAAAATAAAAGTATTTTTTTTTCAAAACACGTTTAGTGTGATGAGTCGATCGACCCACCATACATACGCTCATAAGATTTTCAATATAGTTTAGGTCAGTGTGAGCTTATTTATACATATTTGAATTTCAATTTTTGTGTCAGTATAGAATTCTTAAGCATCCTGTGTATGTTTGTTAGCAAAATCCATTTTGTCAATTTTTTGCAAAATGACGACAAGTATTAAAATTCAATCACTTATAACTCAGTAGTGTTGAATTTTGGCAAAAAGGTCTCTATACATGAAATGTTGAGAAGCCTAAAGTTCATCTAAGTAAAATATAAAAAATATATATTTTTGCTTGAAAACAAGCGATGTATCAGTTCGATCGTACCCCCATACTAGCCATTTTGAGACTTTCGGAAGAGTTAACGCTCTTAACTGTTTGGTTTCGAAGATAAAAATTTAAATTTTGAGTATCGCATAGAACTAACGTGCAGCCCCTATACGTTATGTTTAAAAAAAATATATAAAATTTTTTTTCAAAATGGCGGCTAATGTAAAAATTCAAAGTGTCATAACTTTGCTAAATGAGATCCTACTAAAAAATGTTGAATGCAAAAAGTGTTTGGAATTTTAATTTGCATATAAAAGCAATTTTTAATTATTTTTTTTTTAATAAAAACCGAGTCTTACCATATATTGACCGAGACCTCGAACGAGCTTTTATGCGACTCTGCATATAGTTAACGCTCGTATGAGGCTTCTATTTAAGAAATCGACTTGAATTTTTTATACAAAATAGAGCTTTCGACTATACTTACGATACTATAAAAAAAAATTAAAAATTAAAAAATAAAAGTATTTTTTTTTCAAAACACGTTTAGTGTGATGAGTCGATCGACCCACCATACATACGCTCATAAGATTTTCAATATAGTTTAGGTCAGTGTGAACTTATTTATACATATTTGAATTTCAATTTTTGTGACAGTATAGAATTCTTAAGCATCCTGTGTATGTTTGTTAGCAAAATCCATTTTGTCAATTTTTTGCAAAATGACGACAAGTATTAAAATTCAATCACTTATAACTCAGTAGTGTTGAATTTTGGCAAAAAGGTCTCTATACATGAAATGTTGAGAAGCCTAAAGTTCATCTAAGTAAAATATAAAAAATATATATTTTTGCTTGAAAACAAGCGATGTATCAGTTCGATCGTACCCCCATACTAGCCATTTTGAGACTTTCGGAAGAGTTAACGCTCTTAACTGTTTGGTTTCGAAGATAAAAATTTAAATTTTGAGTATCGCATAGAACTAACGTGCAGCCCCTATACGTTATGTTTAAAAAAAATATATAAAATTTTTTTTCAAAATGGCGGCTAATGTAAAAATTCAAAGTGTCATAACTTTGCTAAATGAAATCCTACTAAAAAATGTTTAATGCAAAAAGTGTTTGGAATTTTAATTTGCATATAAAAGCAATTTTTAATTATTTTTTTTTTAATAAAAACCGAGTCTTACCATATATTGACCGAGACCTCGAACGAGCTTTTATGCGACTCTGCATATAGTTAACGCTCGTATGAGGCTTCTATTCAAGAAATCGACTTGAATTTTTTATACAAAATAGAGCTTTCGACTATACTTACGATACTATAAAAAAAAATTAAAAATTAAAAAATAAAAGTATTTTTTTTTCAAAACACGTTTAGTGTGATGAGTCGATCGACCCACCATACATACGCTCATAAGATTTTCAATATAGTTTAGGTCAGTGTGAGCTTATTTATACATATTTGAATTTCAATTTTTGTGTCAGTATAGAATTCTTAAGCATCCTGTGTATGTTTGTTAGCAAAATCCATTTTGTCAATTTTTTGCAAAATGACGACAAGTATTAAAATTCAATCACTTATAACTCAGTAGTGTTGAATTTTGGCAAAAAGGTCTCTATACATGAAATGTTGAGAAGCCTAAAGTTCATCTAAGTAAAATATAAAAAATATATATTTTTGCTTGAAAACAAGCGATGTATCAGTTCGATCGTACCCCCATACTAGCCATTTTGAGACTTTCGGAAGAGTTAACGCTCTTAACTGTTTGGTTTCGAAGATAAAAATTTAAATTTTGAGTATCGCATAGAACTAACGTGCAGCCCCTATACGTTATGTTTAAAAAAAATATATAAAATTTTTTTTCAAAATGGCGGCTAATGTAAAAATTCAAAGTGTCATAACTTTGCTAAATGAAATCCTACTAAAAAATGTTTAATGCAAAAAGTGTTTGGAATTTTAATTTGCATATAAAAGCAATTTTTAATTATTTTTTTTTTAATAAAAACCGAGTCTTACCATATATTGACCGATACCTCGAACGAGCTTTTATGCGACTCTGCATATAGTTAACGCTCGTATGAGGCTTCTATTTAAGAAATCGACTTGAATTTTTTATACAAAATAGAGCTTTCGACTATACTTACGATACTATAAAAAAAAATTAAAAATTAAAAAATAAAAGTATTTTTTTTTCAAAACACGTTTAGTGTGATGAGTCGATCGACCCACCATACATACGCTCATAAGATTTTCAATATAGTTTAGGTCAGTGTGAGCTTATTTATACATATTTGAAATTTAATTTTTGTGTCAGTATAGAATTCTTAAGCATCCTGTGTATGTTTGTTAGCAAAATCCATTTTGTCAATTTTTTGCAAAATGACGACAAGTATTAAAATTCAATCACTTATAACTCAGTAGTGTTGAATTTTGGCAAAAAAGTCTCTATACATGAAATGTTGAGAAGCCTAAAGTTCATCTAAGTAAAATATAAAAAATATATATTTTTGCTTGAAAACAAGCGATGTATCAGTTCGATCGTACCCCCATACTAGCCATTTTGAGACTTTCGGAAGAGTTAACGCTCTTAACTGTTTGGTTTCGAAGATAAAAATTTAAATTTTGAGTATCGCATAGAACTAACGTGCAGCCCCTATACGTTATGTTTAAAAAAAATATATAAAATTTTTTTTCAAAATGGCGGCTAATGTAAAAATTCAAAGTGTCATTAGTTTGCTAAATGAAATCCTACTAAAAAATGTTTAATGCAAAAAGTGTTTGGAATTTTAATTTGCATATAAAAGCAATTTTTAATTATTTTTTTTTTAATAAAAACCGAGTCTTACCATATATTGACCGAGACCTCGAACGAGCTTTTATGCGACTCTGCATATAGTTAACGCTCGTATGAGGCTTCTATTCGAGAAATCGACTTGAATTTTTTATACAAAATAGAGCTTTCGACTATACTTACGATACTATAAAAAAAAATTAAAAATTAAAAAATAAAAGTATTTTTTTTTTAAAACACGTTTAGTGTGATGAGTCGATCGACCCACCATACATACGCTCATAAGATTTTCAATATAGTTTAGGTCAGTGTGAGCTTATTTATACATATTTGAATTTCAATTTTTGTGACAGTATAGAATTCTTAAGCATCCTGTGTATGTTTGTTAGCAAAATCCATTTTGTCAATTTTTTGCAAAATGACGACAAGTATTAAAATTCAATCACTTATAACTCAGTAGTGTTGAATTTTGGCAAAAAGGTCTCTATACATGAAATGTTGAGAAGCCTAAAGTTCATCTAAGTAAAATATGAAAAATATATATTTTTGCTTGAAAACAAGCGATGTATCAGTTCGATCGTACCCCCATACTAGCCATTTTGAGACTTTCGGAAGAGTTAACGCTCTTAACTGTTTGGTTTCGAAGATAAAAATTTAAATTTTGAGTATCGCATAGAACTAACGTGCAGCCCCTATACGTTATGTTTAAAAAAAATATATAAAATTTTTTTTCAAAATGGCGGCTAATGTAAAAATTCAAAGTGTCATAACTTTGCTAAATGAAATCCTACTAAAAAATGTTAAATGCAAAAAGTGTTTGGAATTTTAATTTGCATATAAAAGCAATTTTTAATTATTTTTTTTTTAATAAAAACCGAGTCTTACCATATATTGACCGAGACCTCGAACGAGCTTTTATGCGACTCTGCATATAGTTAACGCTCGTATGAGGCTTCTATTCAAGAAATCGACTTGAATTTTTTATACAAAATAGAGCTTTCGACTATACTTACGATACTATAAAAAAAAATTAAAAATTAAAAAATAAAAGTATTTTTTTTTCAAAACACGTTTAGTGTGATGAGTCGATCGACCCACCATACATACGCTCATAAGATTTTCAATATAGTTTAGGTCAGTGTGAACTTATTTATACATATTTGAATTTCAATTTTTGTGACAGTATAGAATTCTTAAGCATCCTGTGTATGTTTGTTAGCAAAATCCATTTTGTCAATTTTTTGCAAAATGACGACAAGTATTAAAATTCAATCACTTATAACTCAGTAGTGTTGAATTTTGGCAAAAAGGTCTCTATACATGAAATGTTGAGAAGCCTAAAGTTCATCTAAGTAAAATATAAAAAATATATATTTTTGCTTGAAAACAAGCGATGTATCAGTTCGATCGTACCCCCATACTAGCCATTTTGAGACTTTCGGAAGAGTTAACGCTCTTAACTGTTTGGTTTCCAAGATAAAAATTTAAATTTTGAGTATCGCATAGAACTAACGTGCAGCCCCTATACGTTATGTTTAAAAAAAATATATAAAATTTTTTTTCAAAATGGCGGCTAATGTAAAAATTCAAAGTGTCATAACTTTGCTAAATGAAATCCTACTAAAAAATGTTTAATGCAAAAAGTGTTTGGAATTTTAATTTGCATATAAAAGCAATTTTTAATTATTTTTTTTTTAATAAAAACCGAGTCTTACCATATATTGACCGAGACCTCGAACGAGCTTTTATGCGACTCTGCATATAGTTAACGTTAGTATGAGGCTTCTATTCAAGAAATCGACTTGAATTTTTTATACAAAATAGAGCTTTCGACTATACTTACGATACTATAAAAAAAAATTAAAAATTAAAAAATAAAAGTATTTTTTTTTCAAAACACGTTTAGTGTGATGAGTCGATCGACCCACCATACATACGCTCATAAGATTTTCAATATAGTTTAGGTCAGTGTGAGCTTATTTATACATATTTGAATTTCAATTTTTGTGACAGTATAGAATTCCTAAGCATCCTGTGTATGTTTGTTAACAAAATCCATTTTGTCAATTTTTTGCAAAATGACGACAAGTATTAAAATTCAATCACTTATAACTCAGTAGTGTTGAATTTTGGCAAAAAGGTCTCTAAACATAAAATGTTGAGAAGCCTAAAGTTCATCTAAGTAAAATATAAAAAATATATATTTTTGCTTGAAAACAAGCGATGTATCAGTTCGATCGTACCCCCATACTAGCCATTTTGAGACTTTCGGAAGAGTTAACGCTCTTAACTGTTTGGTTTCGAAGATAAAAATTTAAATTTTGAGTATCGCATAGAACTAACGTGCAGCCCCTATACGTTATGTTTAAAAAAAATATATAAATTTTTTTTTCAAAATGGCGGCTAATGTAAAAATTCAAAGTGTCATAACTTTGCTAAATGAAATCCTACTAAAAAATGTTTAATGCAAAAAGTGTTTGGAATTTTAATTTGCATATAAAAGCAATTTTTAATTATTTTTTTTTTAATAAAAACCGAGTCTTACCATATATTGACCGAGACCTCGAACGAGCTTTTATGCGACTCTGCATATAGTTAACGTTAGTATGAGGCTTCTATTTAAGAAATCGACTTGAATTTTTTATACAAAATAGAGCTTTCGACTATACTTACGATACTATAAAAAAAAATTAAAAATTAAAAAATAAAAGTATTTTTTTTTCAAAACACGTTTAGTGTGATGAGTCGATCGACCCACCATACATACGCTCATAAGATTTTCAATATAGTTTGGGTCAGTGTGAGCTTGTTTATACATATTTGAATTTCAATTTTTGTGACAGTATAGAATTCTTAAGCATCCTGTGTATGTTTGTTAGCAAAATCCATTTTGTCAATTTTTTGCAAAATGACGACAAGTATTAAAATTCAATCACTTACAACTCAGTAGTGTTGAATTTTGGCAAAAAGGTCTCTATACATGAAATGTTGAGAAGCCTAAAGTTCATCTAAGTAAAATATAAAAAATATATATTTTTGCTTGAAAACAAGCGATGTATCAGTTCGATCGTACCCCCATACTAGAAATTTTGAGACTTTCGGAAGAGTTAACGCTCTTAACTGTTTGGTTTCGAAGATAAAAATTTAAATTTTGAGTATCGCATAGAACTAACGTGCAGCCCCTATACGTTATGTTTAAAAAAAATATATAAAATTTTTTTTCAAAATGGCGGCTAATGTAAAAATTCAAAGTGTCATAACTTTGCTAAATGAAATCCTACTAAAAAATGTTTAATGCAAAAAGTGTTTGGAATTTTAATTTGCATATAAAAGCAATTTTTAATTTTTTTTTTTTTAATAAAAACCGAGTCTTATTATATATTGACCGAGACCTCGAACGAGCTTTTATGCGACTCTGCATATAGTTAACGCTCGTATGAGGCTTCTATTCAAGAAATCGACTTGAATTTTTTATACAAAATAGAGCTTTCGACTATACTTACGATACTATAAAAAAAAATTAAAAATTAAAAAATAAAAGTATTTTTTTTTCAAAACACGTTTAGTGTGATGAGTCGATCGACCCACCATACATACGCTCATAAGATTTTCAATATAGTTTAGGTCAGTGTGAGCTTATTTATACATATTTGAATTTCAATTTTTGTGACAGTATAGAATTCTTAAGCATCCTGTGTATGTTTGTTAGCAAAATCCATTTTGTCAATTTTTTGCAAAATGACGACAAGTATTAAAATTCAATCACTTATAACTCAGTAGTGTTGAATTTTGGCAAAAAGGTCTCTATACATGAAATGTTGAGAAGCCTAAAGTTCATCTAAGTAAAATATAAAAAATATATATTTTTGCTTGAAAACAAGCGATGTATCAGTTCGATCGTACCCCCATACTAGCCATTTTGAGACTTTCGGAAGAGTTAACGCTCTTAACTGTTTGGTTTCAAAGATAAAAATTTAAATTTTGAGTATCGCATAGAACTAACGTGCAGCCCCTATACGTTATGTTTAAAAAAAATATATAAAATTTTTTTTAAAAATGGCGGCGAATGTAAAAATTCAAAGTGTCATAACTTTGCTAAATGAAATCCTACTAAAAAATGTTTAATGCAACAAGTGTTTGGAATTTTAATTTGCATATAAAAGCAATTTTTAATTTTTTTTTTTTTAATTAAAACCGAGTCTTACCATATATTGACCGAGACCTCGAACGAGCTTTTATGCGACTCTGCATATAGTTAACGCTCGTATGAGGCTTCTATTCAAGAAATCGACTTGAATTTTTTATACAAAATAGAGCTTTCGACTATACTTACGATACTATAAAAAAAATTAAAAATTAAAAAATAAAAGTATTTTTTTTTCAAAACACGTTTAGTGTGATGAGTCGATCGACCCACCATACATACGCTCATAAGATTTTCAATATAGTTTAGGTCAGTGTGAGCTTATTTATACATATTTGAATTTCAATTTTTGTGACAGTATAGAATTCTTAAGCATCCTGTGTATGTTTGTTAGCAAAATCCATTTTGTCAATTTTTTGCAAAATGACGACAAGTATTAAAATTCAATCACTTATAACTCAGTAGTGTTGAATTTTGGCAAAAAGGTCTCTATACATGAAATGTTGAGAAGCCTAAAGTTCATCTAAGTAAAATATAAAAAATATATATTTTTGCTTAAAAACAAGCGATGTATCAGTTCGATCGTACCCCCATACTAGCCATTTTGAGACTTTCGGAAGAGTTAACGCTCTTAACTGTTTGGTTTCGAAGATAAAAATTTAAATTTTAAGTATCGCATAGAACTAACGTGCAGCCCCTATACGTTATGTTTAAAAAAAATATATAAAATTTTTTTTCAAAATGGCGGCTAATGTAAAAATTCAAAGTGTCATAACTTTGCTAAATGAAATCCTACTAAAAAATGTTTAATGCAAAAAGTGTTTGGAATTTTAATTTGCATATAAAAGCAATTTTTAATTATTTTTTTTTTAATAAAAACCGAGTCTTACCATATATTGACCGAGACCTCGAACGAGCTTTTATGCGACTCAGCATATAGTTAACGCTCGTATGAGGCTTCTATTTAAGAAATCGACTTGAATTTTTTATACAAAATAGAGCTTTCGACTATACTTACGATACTATAAAAAAAAATTAAAAATTAAAAAATAAAAGTATTTTTTTTTCAAAACACGTTTAGTGTGATGAGTCGATCGACCCACCATACATACGCTCATAAGATTTTCAATATAGTTTAGGTCAGTGTGAGCTTATTTATACATATTTGAATTTCAATTTTTGTGTCAGTATAGAATTCTTAAGCATCCTGTGTATGTTTGTTAGCAAAATCCATTTTGTCAATTTTTTGCAAAATGACGACAAGTATTAAAATTCAATCACTTATAACTCAGTAGTGTTGAATTTTGGCAAAAAGGTCTCTATACATGAAATGTTGAGAAGCCTAAAGTTCATCTAAGTAAAATATAAAAAATATATATTTTTGCTTGAAAACAAGCGATGTATCAGTTCGATCGTACCCCCATACTAGCCATTTTGAGACTTTCGGAAGAGTTAACGCTCTTAACTGTTTGGTTTCGAAGATAAAAATTTAAATTTTGAGTATCGCATAGAACTAACGTGCAGCCCCTATACGTTATGTTTAAAAAAAATATATAAAATTTTTTTTCAAAATGGCGGCTAATGTAAAAATTCAAAGTGTCATAACTTTGCTAAATGAAATCCTACTAAAAAATGTTTAATGCAAAAAGTGTTTGGAATTTTAATTTGCATATAAAAGCAATTTTTAATTTTTTTTTTTTTAATAAAAACCGAGTCTTATTATATATTGACCGAGACCTCGAACGAGCTTTTATGCGACTCTGCATATAGTTAACGCTCGTATGAGGCTTCTATTCAAGAAATCGACTTGAATTTTTTATACAAAATAGAGCTTTCGACTATACTTACGATACTATAAAAAAAAATTAAAAATTAAAAAATAAAAGTATTTTTTTTTCAAAACACGTTTAGTGTGATGAGTCGATCGACCCACCATACATACGCTCATAAGATTTTCAATATAGTTTAGGTCAGTGTGAGCTTATTTATACTTATTTGAATTTCAATTTTTGTGACAGTATAGAATTCTTAAGCATCCTGTGTATGTTTGTTAGCAAAATCCATTTTGTCAATTTTTTGCAAAATGACGACAAGTATTAAAATTCAATCACTTATAACTCAGTAGTGTTGAATTTTGGCAAAAAGGTCTCTATACATGAAATGTTGAGAAGCCTAAAGTTCATCTAAGTAAAATATAAAAAATATATATTTTTGCTTGAAAACAAGCGATGTATCAGTTCGATCGTACCCCCATACTAGCCATTTTGAGACTTTCGGAAGAGTTAACGCTCTTAACTGTTTGGTTTCAAAGATAAAAATTTAAATTTTGAGTATCGCATAGAACTAACGTGCAGCCCCTATACGTTATGTTTAAAAAAAATATATAAAATTTTTTTTAAAAATGGCGGCGAATGTAAAAATTCAAAGTGTCATAACTTTGCTAAATGAAATCCTACTAAAAAATGTTTAATGCAAAAAGTGTTTGGAATTTTAATTTGCATATAAAAGCAATTTTTAATTTTTTTTTTTTTAATCAAAACCGAGTCTTACCATATATTGACCGAGACCTCGAACGAGCTTTTATGCGACTCTGCATATAGTTAACGCTCGTATGAGGCTTCTATTCAAGAAATCGACTTGAATTTTTTATACAAAATAGAGCTTTCGACTATACTTACGATACTATAAAAAAAATTAAAAATTAAAAAATAAAAGTATTTTTTTTTCAAAACACGTTTAGTGTGATGAGTCGATCGACCCACCATACATACGCTCATAAGATTTTCAATATAGTTTAGGTCAGTGTGAGCTTATTTATACATATTTGAATTTCAATTTTTGTGACAGTATAGAATTCTTAAGCATCCTGTGTATGTTTGTTAGCAAAATCCATTTTGTCAATTTTTTGCAAAATGACGACAAGTATTAAAATTCAATCACTTATAACTCAGTAGTGTTGAATTTTGGCAAAAAGGTCTCTATACATGAAATGTTGAGAAGCCTAAAGTTCATCTAAGTAAAATATAAAAAATATATATTTTTGCTTGAAAACAAGCGATGTATCAGTTCGATCGTACCCCCATACTAGCCATTTTGAGACTTTCGGAAGAGTTAACGCTCTTAACTGTTTGGTTTCGAAGATAAAAATTTAAATTTTAAGTATCGCATAGAACTAACGTGCAGCCCCTATACGTTATGTTTAAAAAAAATATATAAAATTTTTTTTCAAAATGGCGGCTAATGTAAAAATTCAAAGTGTCATAACTTTGCTAAATGAAATCCTACTAAAAAATGTTTAATGCAAAAAGTGTTTGGAATTTTAATTTGCATATAAAAGCAATTTTTAATTATTTTTTTTTTAATAAAAACCGAGTCTTACCATATATTGACCGAGACCTCGAACGAGCTTTTATGCGACTCAGCATATAGTTAACGCTCGTATGAGGCTTCTATTTAAGAAATCGACTTGAATTTTTTATACAAAATAGAGCTTTCGACTATACTTACGATACTATAAAAAAAAATTAAAAATTAAAAAATAAAAGTATTTTTTTTTCAAAACACGTTTAGTGTGATGAGTCGATCGACCCACCATACATACGCTCATAAGATTTTTAATATAGTTTAGGTCAGTGTGAGCTTATTTATACATATTTGAATTTCAATTTTTGTGACAGTATAGAACTCTTAAGCATCCTGTGTATGTTTGTTAGCAAAATCCATTTTGTCAATTTTTTGCAAAATGACGACAAGTATTAAAATTCAATCACTTATAACTCAGTAGTGTTGAATTTTGGCAAAAAGGTCTCTATACATGAAATGTTGAGAAGCCTAAAGTTCATCTAAGTAAAATATGAAAAATATATATTTTTGCTTGAAAACAAGCGATGTATCAGTTCGATCGTACCCCCATACTAGCCATTTTGAGACTTTCGGAAGAGTTAACGCTCTTAACTGTTTGGTTTAGAAGATAAAAATTTAAATTTTGAGTATCGCATAGAACTAACGTGCAGCCCCTATACGTTATGTTTAAAAAAAATATATAAAATTTTTTTTCAAAATGGCGGCTAATGTAAAAATTCAAAGTGTCATAACTTTGCTAAATGAAATCCTACTAAAAAATGTTAAATGCAAAAAGTGTTTGGAATTTTAATTTGCATATAAAAGCAATTTTTAATTATTTTTTTTTTAATAAAAACCGAGTCTTACCATACATTGACCGAGACCTCGAACGAGCTTTTATGCGACTCTGCATATAGTTAACGCTCGTATGAGGCTTCTATTCAAGAAATCGACTTGAATTTTTTATACAAAATAGAGCTTTCGACTATACTTACGATACTATAAAAAAAAATTAAAAATTAAAAAATAAAAGTATTTTTTTTTCAAAACACGTTTAGTGTGATGAGTCGATCGACCCACCATACATACGCTCATAAGATTTTCAATATAGTTTAGGTCAGTGTGAACTTATTTATACATATTTGAATTTCAATTTTTGTGACAGTATAGAATTCTTAAGCATCCTGTGTATGTTTGTTAGCAAAATCCATTTTGTCAATTTTTTGCAAAATGACGACAAGTATTAAAATTCAATCACTTATAACTCAGTAGTGTTGAATTTTGGCAAAAAGGTCTCTATACATGAAATGTTGAGAAGCCTAAAGTTCATCTAAGTAAAATATAAAAAATATATATTTTTGCTTGAAAACAAGCGATGTATCAGTTCGATCGTACCCCCATACTAGCCATTTTGAGACTTTCGGAAGAGTTAACGCTCTTAACTGTTTGGTTTCGAAGATAAAAATTTAAATTTTGAGTATCGCATAGAACTAACGTGCAGCCCCTATACGTTATGTTTAAAAAAAATATATAAAATTTTTTTTCAAAATAGCGGCTAATGTAAAAATTCAAAGTGTCATAACTTTGCTAAATGAAATCCTACTAAAAAATGTTTAATGCAAAAAGTGTTTGGAATTTTAATTTGCATATAAAACCAATTTTTAATTATTTTTTTTTTAATAAAAACCGAGTCTTACCATATATTGACCGAGACCTCGAACGAGCTTTTATGCGACTCTGCATATAGTTAACGCTCGTATGAGGCTTCTATTCAAGAAATCGACTTGAATTTTTTATACAAAATAGAGCTTTCGACTATACTTACGATACTATAAAAAAAAATTAAAAATTAAAAAATAAAAGTATTTTTTTTTCAAAACACGTTTAGTGTGATGAGTCGATCGACCCACCATACATACGCTCATAAGATTTTCAATATAGTTTAGGTCAGTGTGAGCTTATTTATACTTATTTGAATTTCAATTTTTGTGACAGTATAGAATTCTTAAGCATCCTGTGTATGTTTGTTAGCAAAATCCATTTTGTCAATTTTTTGCAAAATGACGACAAGTATTAAAATTCAATCACTTATAACTCAGTAGTGTTGAATTTTGGCAAAAAGGTCTCTATACATGAAATGTTGAGAAGCCTAAAGTTCATCTAAGTAAAATATAAAAAATATATATTTTTGCTTGAAAACAAGCGATGTATCAGTTCGATCGTACCCCCATACTAGCCATTTTGAGACTTTCGGAAGAGTTAACGCTCTTAACTGTTTGGTTTCAAAGATAAAAATTTAAATTTTGAGTATCGCATAGAACTAACGTGCAGCCCCTATACGTTATGTTTAAAAAAAATATATAAAATTTTTTTTAAAAATGGCGGCGAATGTAAAAATTCAAAGTGTCATAACTTTGCTAAATGAAATCCTACTAAAAAATGTTTAATGCAAAAAGTGTTTGGAATTTTAATTTGCATATAAAAGCAATTTTTAATTTTTTTTTTTTTAATCAAAACCGAGTCTTACCATATATTGACCGAGACCTCGAACGAGCTTTTATGCGACTCTGCATATAGTTAACGCTCGTATGAGGCTTCTATTCAAGAAATCGACTTGAATTTTTTATACAAAATAGAGCTTTCGACTATACTTACGATACTATAAAAAAAATTAAAAATTAAAAAATAAAAGTATTTTTTTTTCAAAACACGTTTAGTGTGATGAGTCGATCGACCCACCATACATACGCTCATAAGATTTTCAATATAGTTTAGGTCAGTGTGAGCTTATTTATACATATTTGAATTTCAATTTTTGTGACAGTATAGAATTCTTAAGCATCCTGTGTATGTTTGTTAGCAAAATCCATTTTGTCAATTTTTTGCAAAATGACGACAAGTATTAAAATTCAATCACTTATAACTCAGTAGTGTTGAATTTTGGCAAAAAGGTCTCTATACATGAAATGTTGAGAAGCCTAAAGTTCATCTAAGTAAAATATGAAAAATATATATTTTTGCTTGAAAACAAGCGATGTATCAGTTCGATCGTACCCCCATACTAGCCATTTTGAGACTTTCGGAAGAGTTAACGCTCTTAACTGTTTGGTTTAGAAGATAAAAATTTAAATTTTGAGTATCGCATAGAACTAACGTGCAGCCCCTATACGTTATGTTTAAAAAAAATATATAAAATTTTTTTTCAAAATGGCGGCTAATGTAAAAATTCAAAGTGTCATAACTTTGCTAAATGAAATCCTACTAAAAAATGTTAAATGCAAAAAGTGTTTGGAATTTTAATTTGCATATAAAAGCAATTTTTAATTATTTTTTTTTTAATAAAAACCGAGTCTTACCATACATTGACCGAGACCTCGAACGAGCTTTTATGCGACTCTGCATATAGTTAACGCTCGTATGAGGCTTCTATTCAAGAAATCGACTTGAATTTTTTATACAAAATAGAGCTTTCGACTATACTTACGATACTATAAAAAAAAATTAAAAATTAAAAAATAAAAGTATTTTTTTTTCAAAACACGTTTAGTGTGATGAGTCGATCGACCCACCATACATACGCTCATAAGATTTTCAATATAGTTTAGGTCAGTGTGAACTTATTTATACATATTTGAATTTCAATTTTTGTGACAGTATAGAATTCTTAAGCATCCTGTGTATGTTTGTTAGCAAAATCCATTTTGTCAATTTTTTGCAAAATGACGACAAGTATTAAAATTCAATCACTTATAACTCAGTAGTGTTGAATTTTGGCAAAAAGGTCTCTATACATGAAATGTTGAGAAGCCTAAAGTTCATCTAAGTAAAATATAAAAAATATATATTTTTGCTTGAAAACAAGCGATGTATCAGTTCGATCGTACCCCCATACTAGCCATTTTGAGACTTTCGGAAGAGTTAACGCTCTTAACTGTTTGGTTTCGAAGATAAAAATTTAAATTTTGAGTATCGCATAGAACTAACGTGCAGCCCCTATACGTTATGTTTAAAAAAAATATATAAAATTTTTTTTCAAAATAGCGGCTAATGTAAAAATTCAAAGTGTCATAACTTTGCTAAATGAAATCCTACTAAAAAATGTTTAATGCAAAAAGTGTTTGGAATTTTAATTTGCATATAAAACCAATTTTTAATTATTTTTTTTTTAATAAAAACCGAGTCTTACCATATATTGACCGAGACCTCGAACGAGCTTTTATGCGACTCTGCATATAGTTAACGTTAGTATGAGGCTTCTATTCAAGAAATCGACTTGAATTTTTTATACAAAATAGAGCTTTCGACTATACTTACGATACTATAAAAAAAAATTAAAAATTAAAAAATAAAAGTATTTTTTTTTCAAAACACGTTTAGTGTGATGAGTCGATCGACCCACCATACATACGCTCATAAGATTTTCAATATAGTTTAGGTCAGTGTGACCTTATTTATACATATTTGAATTTCAATTTTTGTGACAGTATAGAATTCCTAAGCATCCTGTGTATGTTTGTTAGCAAAATCCATTTTGTCAATTTTTTGCAAAATGACGACAAGTATTAAAATTCAATCACTTATAACTCAGTAGTGTTGAATTTTGGCAAAAAGGTCTCTATACATAAAATGTTGAGAAGCCTAAAGTTCATCTAAGTAAAATATAAAAAATATATATTTTTGCTTGAAAACAAGCGATGTATCAGTTCGATCGTACCCCCATACTAGCCATTTTGAGACTTTCGGAAGAGTTAACGCTCTTAACTGTTTGGTTTCGAAGATAAAAATTTAAATTTTGAGTATCGCATAGAACTAACGTGCAGCCCCTATACGTTATGTTTAAAAAAAATATATAAAATTTTTTTTCAAAATGGCGGCTAATGTAAAAATTCAAAGTGTCATAACTTTGCTAAATGAAATCCTACTAAAAAATGTTTAATGCAAAAGTGTTTGGAATTTTAATTTGCATATAAAAGCAATTTTTAATTATTTTTTTTTTAATAAAAACCGAGTCTTACCATATATTGACCGAGACCTCGAACGAGCTTTTATGCGACTCTGCATATAGTTAACGCTCGTATGAGGCTTCTATTCAAGAAATCGACTTGAATTTTTTATACAAAATAGAGCTTTCGACTATACTTACGATACTATAAAAAAAAATTAAAAATTAAAAAATAAAAGTATTTTTTTTTCAAAACACGTTTAGTGTGATGAGTCGTATCTATATATCCCACCATACATACGCTCATAAGATTTTCAATATAGTTTAGGTCAGTGTGAGCTTATTTATACATATTTGAATTTCAATTTTTGTGACAGTATAGAATTCTTAAGCATCCTGTGTATGTTTGTTAGCAAAATCCATTTTGTCAATTTTTTGCAAAATGACGACAAGTATTAAAATTCAATCACTTATAACTCAGTAGTGTTGAATTTTGGCAAAAAGGTCTCTATACATGAAATGTTGAGAAGCCTAAAGTTCATCTAAGTAAAATATAAAAAAAATATATTTTTGCTTGAAAACAAGCGATGTATCAGTTCGATCGTACCCCCATACTAGCCATTTTGAGACTTTCGGAAGAGTTAACGCTCTTAACTGTTTGGTTTCGAAGATAAAAATTTAAATTTTAAGTATCGCATAGAACTAACGTGCAGCCCCTATACGTTATGTTTAAAAAAAATATATAAAATTTTTTTTCAAAATGGCGGCTAATGTAAAAATTCAAAGTGTCATAACTTTGCTAAATGAAATCCTACTAAAAAATGTTTAATGCAAAAAGTGTTTGGAATTTTAATTTGCATATAAAAGCAATTTTTAATTATTTTTTTTTTAATAAAAACCGAGTCTTACCATATATTGACCGAGACCTCGAACGAGCTTTTATGCGACTCAGCATATAGTTAACGCTCGTATGAGGCTTCTATTTAAGAAATCGACTTGAATTTTTTATACAAAATAGAGCTTTCGACTATACTTACGATACTATAAAAAAAAATTAAAAATTAAAAAATAAAAGTATTTTTTTTTCAAAACACGTTTAGTGTGATGAGTCGATCGACCCACCATACATACGCTCATAAGATTTTTAATATAGTTTAGGTCAGTGTGAGCTTATTTATACATATTTGAATTTCAATTTTTGTGACAGTATAGAACTCTTAAGCATCCTGTGTATGTTTGTTAGCAAAATCCATTTTGTCAATTTTTTGCAAAATGACGACAAGTATTAAAATTCAATCACTTATAACTCAGTAGTGTTGAATTTTGGCAAAAAGGTCTCTATACATGAAATGTTGAGAAGCCTAAAGTTCATCTAAGTAAAATATGAAAAATATATATTTTTGCTTGAAAACAAGCGATGTATCAGTTCGATCGTACCCCCATACTAGCCATTTTGAGACTTTCGGAAGAGTTAACGCTCTTAACTGTTTGGTTTCGAAGATAAAAATTTAAATTTTGAGTATCGCATAGAACTAACGTGCAGCCCCTATACGTTATGTTTAAAAAAAATATATAAATTTTTTTTTCAAAATGGCGGCTAATGTAAAAATTCAAAGTGTCATAACTTTGCTAAATGAAATCCTACTAAAAAATGTTAAATGCAAAAAGTGTTTGGAATTTTAATTTGCATATAAAAGCAATTTTTAATTATTTTTTTTTTAATAAAAACCGAGTCTTACCATACATTGACCGAGACCTCGAACGAGCTTTTATGCGACTCTGCATATAGTTAACGCTCGTATGAGGCTTCTATTCAAGAAATCGACTTAAATTTTTTATACAAAATAGAGCTTTCGACTATACTTACGATACTATAAAAAAAAATTAAAAATTAAAAAATAAAAGTATTTTTTTTTCAAAACACGTTTAGTGTGATGAGTCGATCGACCCACCATACATACGCTCATAAGATTTTCAATATAGTTTAGGTCAGTGTGAACTTATTTATACATATTTGAATTTCAATTTTTGTGACAGTATAGAATTCTTAAGCATCCTGTGTATGTTTGTTAGCAAAATCCATTTTGTCAATTTTTTGCAAAATGACGACAAGTATTAAAATTCAATCACTTATAACTCAGTAGTGTTGAATTTTGGCAAAAAGGTCTCTATACATGAAATGTTGAGAAGCCTAAAGTTCATCTAAGTAAAATATAAAAAATATATATTTTTGCTTGAAAACAAGCGATGTATCAGTTCGATCGTACCCCCATACTAGCCATTTTGAGACTTTCGGAAGAGTTACCGCTCTTAACTGTTTGGTTTCGAAGATAAAAATTTAAATTTTGAGTATCGCATAGAACTAACGTGCAGCCCCTATACGTTATGTTTAAAAAAAATATATAAAATTTTTTTTCAAAATAGCGGCTAATGTAAAAATTCAAAGTGTCATAACTTTGCTAAATGAAATCCTACTAAAAAATGTTTAATGCAAAAAGTGTTTGGAATTTTAATTTGCATATAAAACCAATTTTTAATTATTTTTTTTTTAATAAAAACCGAGTCTTACCATATATTGACCGAGACCTCGAACGAGCTTTTATGCGACTCTGCATATAGTTAACGTTAGTATGAGGCTTCTATTCAAGAAATCGACTTGAATTTTTTATACAAAATAGAGCTTTCGACTATACTTACGATACTATAAAAAAAAATTAAAAATTAAAAAATAAAAGTATTTTTTTTTCAAAACACGTTTAGTGTGATGAGTCGATCGACCCACCATACATACGCTCATAAGATTTTCAATATAGTTTAGGTCAGTGTGACCTTATTTATACATATTTGAATTTCAATTTTTGTGACAGTATAGAATTCCTAAGCATCCTGTGTATGTTTGTTAGCAAAATCCATTTTGTCAATTTTTTGCAAAATGACGACAAGTATTAAAATTCAATCACTTATAACTCAGTAGTGTTGAATTTTGGCAAAAAGGTCTCTATACATAAAATGTTGAGAAGCCTAAAGTTCATCTAAGTAAAATATAAAAAATATATATTTTTGCTTGAAAACAAGCGATGTATCAGTTCGATCGTACCCCCATACTAGCCATTTTGAGACTTTCGGAAGAGTTAACGCTCTTAACTGTTTGGTTTCGAAGATAAAAATTTAAATTTTGAGTATCGCATAGAACTAACGTGCAGCCCCTATACGTTATGTTTAAAAAAAATATATAAAATTTTTTTTCAAAATGGCGGCTAATGTAAAAATTCAAAGTGTCATAACTTTGCTAAATGAAATCCTACTAAAAAATGTTTAATGCAAAAGTGTTTGGAATTTTAATTTGCATATAAAAGCAATTTTTAATTATTTTTTTTTTAATAAAAACCGAGTCTTACCATATATTGACCGAGACCTCGAACGAGCTTTTATGCGACTCTGCATATAGTTAACGCTCGTATGAGGCTTCTATTCAAGAAATCGACTTGAATTTTTTATACAAAATAGAGCTTTCGACTATACTTACGATACTATAAAAAAAAATTAAAAATTAAAAAATAAAAGTATTTTTTTTTCAAAACACGTTTAGTGTGATGAGTCGTATCTATATATCCCACCATACATACGCTCATAAGATTTTCAATATAGTTTAGGTCAGTGTGAGCTTATTTATACATATTTGAATTTCAATTTTTGTGACAGTATAGAATTCTTAAGCATCCTGTGTATGTTTGTTAGCAAAATCCATTTTGTCAATTTTTTGCAAAATGACGACAAGTATTAAAATTCAATCACTTATAACTCAGTAGTGTTGAATTTTGGCAAAAAGGTCTCTATACATGAAATGTTGAGAAGCCTAAAGTTCATCTAAGTAAAATATAAAAAATATATATTTTTGCTTGAAAACAAGCGATGTATCAGTTCGATCGTACCCCCATACTAGCCATTTTGAGACTTTCGGAAGAGTTAACGCTCTTAACTGTTTGGTTTCGAAGATAAAAATTTAAATTTTGAGTATCGCATAGAACTAACGTGCAGCCCCTATACGTTATGTTTAAAAAAAATATATAAAATTTTTTTTCAAAATGGCGGCTAATGTAAAAATTCAAAGTGTCATAACTTTGCTAAATGAAATCCTACTAAAAAATGTTTAATGCAAAAAGTGTTTGGAATTTTAATTTGCATATAAAAGCAATTTTTAATTATTTTTTTTTTAATAAAAACCGAGTCTTACCATATATTGACCGAGACCTCGAACGAGCTTTTATGCGACTCTGCATATAGTTAACGTTAGTATGAGGCTTCTATTCAAGAAATCGACTTGAATTTTTTATACAAAATAGAGCTTTCGACTATACTTACGATACTATAAAAAAAAATTAAAAATTAAAAAATAAAAGTATTTTTTTTTCAAAACACGTTTAGTGTGATGAGTCGATCGACCCACCATACATACGCTCATAAGATTTTCAATATAGTTTAGGTCAGTGTGAGCTTGTTTATACATATTTGAATTTCAATTTTTGTGACAGTATAGAATTCTTAAGCATCCTGTGTATGTTTGTTAGCAAAATCCATTTTGTCAATTTTTTGCAAAATGACGACAAGTATTAAAATTCAATCACTTACAACTCAGTAGTGTTGAATTTTGGCAAAAAGGTCTCTATACATGAAATGTTGAGAAGCCTAAAGTTCATCTAAGTAAAATATAAAAAATATATATTTTTGCTTGAAAACAAGCGATGTATCAGTTCGATCGTACCCCCATACTAGAAATTTTGAGACTTTCGGAAGAGTTAACGCTCTTAACTGTTTGGTTTCGAAGATAAAAATTTAAATTTTGAGTATCGCATAGAACTAACGTGCAGCCCCTATACGTTATGTTTAAAAAAAATATATAAAATTTTTTTAAAATGGCGGCTAATGTAAAAATTCAAAGTGTCATAACTTTGCTAAATGAAATCCTACTAAAAAATGTTTAATGCAAAAAGTGTTTGGAATTTTAATTTGCATATAAAAGCAATTTTTAATAATTTTTTTTTCATAAAAACCGAGTCTTACCATATATTGACCGAGACCTCGAACGAGCTTTTATGCGACTCTGCATATAGTTAACGCTCGTATGAGGCTTCTATTTAAGAAATCGACTTGAATTTTTTATACAAAATAGAGCTTTCGACTATACTTACGATACTATAAAAAAAAATTAAAAATTAAAAAATAAAAGTATTTTTTTTTCAAAACACGTTTAGTGTGATGAGTCGATCGACCCACCATACATACGCTCATAAGATTTTCAATATAGTTTAGGTCAGTGTGAGCTTATTTATACATATTTGAATTTCAATTTTTGTGTCAGTATAGAATTCTTAAGCATCCTGTGTATGTTTGTTAGCAAAATCCATTTTGTCAATTTTTTGCAAAATGACGACAAGTATTAAAATTCAATCACTTATAACTCAGTAGTGTTGAATTTTGGCAAAAAGGTCTCTATACATGAAATGTTGAGAAGCCTAAAGTTCATCTAAGTAAAATATAAAAAATATATATTTTTGCTTGAAAACAAGCGATGTATCAGTTCGATCGTACCCCCATACTAGCCATTTTGAGACTTTCGGAAGAGTTAACGCTCTTAACTGTTTGGTTTCGAAGATAAAAATTTAAATTTTGAGTATCGCATAGAACTAACGTGCAGCCCCTATACGTTATGTTTAAAAAAAATATATAAAAATTTTTTTCAAAATGGCGGCTAATATAAAAATTCAAAGTGTCATAACTTTGCTAAATGAAATCCTACTAAAAAATGTTGAATGCAAAAAGTGTTTGGAATTTTAATTTGCATATAAAAGCAATTTTTAATTATTTTTTTTTAATAAAAACCGAGTCTTACCATATATTGACCGAGACCTCGAACGAGCTTTTATGCGACTCTGCATATAGTTAACGCTCGTATGAGGCTTCTATTCGAGAAATCGACTTGAATTTTTTATACAAAATAGAGCTTTCGACTATACTTACGATACTATAAAAAAAAATTAAAAATTAAAAAATTAAAGTATTTTTTTTTCAAAACACGTTTAGTGTGATGAGTCGATCGACCCACCATACATACGCTCATAAGATTTTAAATATAGTTTAGGTCAGTGTGAGCTTATTTATACATATTTGAATTTCAATTTTTGTGACAGTATAGAATTCTTAAGCATCCTGTGTATGTTTGTTAGCAAAATCCATTTTGTCAATTTTTTGCAAAATGACGACAAGTATTAAAATTCAATCACTTATAACTCAGTAGTGTTGAATTTTGGCAAAAAGGTCTCTATACATGAAATGTTGAGAAGCCTAAAGTTCATCTAAGTAAAATATAAAAAATATATATTTTTGCTTGAAAACAAGCGATGTATCAGTTCGATCGTACCCCCATACTAGCCATTTTGAGACTTTCGGAAGAGTTAACGCTCTTAACTGTTTGGTTTCGAAGATAAAAATTTAAATTTTGAGTATCGCATAGAACTAACGTGCAGCCCCTATACGTTATGTTTAAAAAAAATATATAAAATTTTTTTTCAAAATGGCGGCTAATGTAAAAATTCAAAGTGTCATAACTTTGCTAAATGAAATCCTACTAAAAAATGTTGAATGCAAAAAGTGTTTGGAATTTTAATTTGCATATAAAAGCAATTTTTAATTATTTTTTTTTTAATAAAAACCGAGTCTTACCATATATTGACCGAGACCTCGAACGAGCTTTTATGCGACTCTGCATATAGTTAACGCTCGTATGAGGCTTCTATTCAAGAAATCGACTTGAATTTTTTATACAAAATAGAGCTTTCGACTATACTTACGATACTATAAAAAAAAATTAAAAATTAAAAAATAAAAGTATTTTTTTTTCAAAACACGTTTAGTGTGATGAGTCGATCGACCCACCATACATACGCTCATAAGATTTTCAATATAGTTAAGGTCAGTGTGAGCTTATTTATACATATTTGAATTTCAATTTTTGTGACAGTATAGAATTCTTAAGCATCCTGTGTATGTATGTTAGCAAAATCCATTTTGTCAATTTTTTGCAAAATGACGACAAGTATTAAAATTCAATCACTTATAACTCAGTAGTGTTGAATTTTGGCAAAAAGGTCTCTATACATGAAATGTTGAGAAGCCTAAAGTTCATCTAAGTAAAATATAAACAATATATATTTTTGCTTGAAAACAAGCGATGTATCAGTTCGATCGTACCCCCATACTAGCCATTTTGAGACTTTCGGAAGAGTTAACGCTCTTAACTGTTTGGTTTCGAAGATAAAAATTTAAATTTTGAGTATCGCATAGAACTAACGTGCAGCCCCTATACGTTATGTTTAAAAAAAATATATAAAATTTTTTTTCAAAATGGCGGCTAATGTAAAAATTCAAAGTGTCATAACTTTGCTAAATGAAATACTACTAAAAAATGTTTAATGCAAAAAGTGTTTGAAATTTTAATTTGCATATAAAAGCAATTTTTAATTATTTTTTTTTTAATAAAAACCGAGTCTTACCATATATTGACCGAGACCTCGAACGAGCTTTTATGCGACTCTGCATATAGTTAACGCTCGTATGAGGCTTCTATTCAAGAAATCGACTTGAATTTTTTATACAAAATAGAGCTTTCGACTATACTTACGATACTATAAAAAAAATTAAAAATTAAAAAATAAAAGTATTTTTTTTTCAAAACACGTTTAGTGTGATGAGTCGTATCTATATATCCCACCATACATACGCTCATAAGATTTTCAATATAGTTTAGGTCAGTGTGAGCTTATTTATACATATTTGAATTTCAATTTTTGTGACAGTATAGAATTCTTAAGCATCCTGTGTATGTTTGTTAGCAAAATCCATTTTGTCAATTTTTTGCAAAATGACGACAAGTATTAAAATTCAATCACTTATAACTCAGTAGTGTTGAATTTTGGCAAAAAGGTCTCTATACATGAAATGTTGAGAAGCCTAAAGTTCATCTAAGTAAAATATAAAAAATATATATTTTTGCTTGAAAACAAGCGATGTATCAGTTCGATCGTACCCCCATACTAGCCATTTTGAGACTTTCGGAAGAGTTAACGCTCTTAACTGTTTGATTTCGAAGATAAAAATTTAAATTTTGAGTATCGCATAGAACTAACGTGCAGCCCCTATACGTTATGTTTAAAAAAAATATATAAAAATTTTTTTCAAAATGGCGGCTAATGTAAAAATTCAAAGTGTCATAACTTTGCTAAATGAAATCCTACTAAAAAATGTTTAATGCAAAAAGTGTTTGGAATTTTAATTTGCATTTAAAAGCAATTTTTAATTATTTTTTTTTTAATAAAAACCGAGTCTTACCATATATTGACCGAGACCTCGAACGAGCTTTTATGCGACTCTGCATATAGTTAACGCTCGTATGAGGCTTCTATTCAAGAAATCGACTTGAATTTTTTATACAAAATAGAGCTTTCGACTATACTTACGATACTATAAAAAAAAATTAAAAATTAAAAAATAAAAGTATTTTTTTTTCAAAACACGTTTAGTGTGATGAGTCGATCGACCCACCATACATACGCTCATAAGATTTTCAATATAGTTTAGGTCAGTGTGAGCTTATTTATACATATTTGAATTTCAATTTTTGTGTCAGTATAGAATTCTTAAGCATCCTGTGTATGTTTGTTAGCAAAATCCATTTTGTCAATTTTTTGCAAAATGACGACAAGTATTAAAATTCAATCACTTATAACTCAGTAGTGTTGAATTTTGGCAAAAAGGTCTCTATACATGAAATGTTGAGAAGCCTAAAGTTCATCTAAGTAAAATATAAAAAATATATATTTTTGCTTGAAAACAAGCGATGTATCAGTTCGATCGTACCCCCATACTAGCCATTTTGAGACTTTCGGAAGAGTTAACGCTCTTAACTGTTTGGTTTCGAAGATAAAAATTTAAATTTTGAGTATCGCATAGAACTAACGTGCAGCCCCTATACGTTATGTTTAAAAAAAATATATAAAAATTTTTTTCAAAATGGCGGCTAATATAAAAATTCAAAGTGTCATAACTTTGCTAAATGAAATCCTACTAAAAAATGTTGAATGCAAAAAGTGTTTGGAATTTTAATTTGCATATAAAAGCAATTTTTAATTATTTTTTTTTTAATAAAAACCGAGTCTTACCATATATTGACCGAGACCTCGAACGAGCTTTTATGCGACTCTGCATATAGTTAACGCTCGTATGAGGCTTCTATTCAAGAAATCGACTTGAATTTTTTATACAAAATAGAGCTTTCGACTATACTTACGATACTATAAAAAAAAATTAAAAATTAAAAAATAAAAGTATTTTTTTTTCAAAACACGTTTAGTGTGATGAGTCGTATCTATATATCCCACCATACATACGCTCATAAGATTTTCAATATAGTTTAGGTCAGTGTGAGCTTATTTATACATATTTGAATTTCAATTTTTGTGACAGTATAGAATTCTTAAGCATCCTGTGTATGTTTGTTAGCAAAATCCATTTTGTCAATTTTTTGCAAAATGACGACAAGTATTAAAATTCAATCACTTATAACTCAGTAGTGTTGAATTTTGGCAAAAAGGTCTCTATACATGAAATGTTGAGAAGCCTAAAGTTCATCTAAGTAAAATATAAAAAATATATATTTTTGCTTGAAAACAAGCGATGTATCAGTTCGATCGTACCCCCATACTAGCCATTTTGAGACTTTCGGAAGAGTTAACGCTCTTAACTGTTTGGTTTCGAAGATAAAAATTTAAATTTTGAGTATCGCATAGAACTAACGTGCAGCCCCTATACGTTATGTTTAAAAAAAATATATAAAATTTTTTTTCAAAATGGCGGCTAATGTAAAAATTCAAAGTGTCATAACTTTGCTAAATGAAATCCTACTAAAAAATGTTTAATGCAAAAAGTGTTTGGAATTTTAATTTGCATATAAAAGCAATTTTTAATTATTTTTTTTTTAATAAAAACCGAGTCTTACCATATATTGACCGAGACCTCGAACGAGCTTTTATGCGACTCTGCATATAGTTAACGTTAGTATGAGGCTTCTATTCAAGAAATCGACTTGAATTTTTTATACAAAATAGAGCTTTCGACTATACTTACGATACTATAAAAAAAAATTAAAAATTAAAAAATAAAAGTATTTTTTTTTCAAAACACGTTTAGTGTGATGAGTCGATCGACCCACCATACATACGCTCATAAGATTTTCAATATAGTTTAGGTCAGTGTGAGCTTGTTTATACATATTTGAATTTCAATTTTTGTGACAGTATAGAATTCTTAAGCATCCTGTGTATGTTTGTTAGCAAAATCCATTTTGTCAATTTTTTGCAAAATGACGACAAGTATTAAAATTCAATCACTTACAACTCAGTAGTGTTGAATTTTGGCAAAAAGGTCTCTATACATGAAATGTTGAGAAGCCTAAAGTTCATCTAAGTAAAATATAAAAAATATATATTTTTGCTTGAAAACAAGCGATGTATCAGTTCGATCGTACCCCCATACTAGAAATTTTGAGACTTTCGGAAGAGTTAACGCTCTTAACTGTTTGGTTTCGAAGATAAAAATTTAAATTTTGAGTATCGCATAGAACTAACGTGCAGCCCCTATACGTTATGTTTAAAAAAAATATATAAAATTTTTTTAAAATGGCGGCTAATGTAAAAATTCAAAGTGTCATAACTTTGCTAAATGAAATCCTACTAAAAAATGTTTAATGCAAAAAGTGTTTGGAATTTTAATTTGCATATAAAAGCAATTTTTAATAATTTTTTTTTCATAAAAACCGAGTCTTACCATATATTGACCGAGACCTCGAACGAGCTTTTATGCGACTCTGCATATAGTTAACGCTCGTATGAGGCTTCTATTTAAGAAATCGACTTGAATTTTTTATACAAAATAGAGCTTTCGACTATACTTACGATACTATAAAAAAAAATTAAAAATTAAAAAATAAAAGTATTTTTTTTTCAAAACACGTTTAGTGTGATGAGTCGATCGACCCACCATACATACGCTCATAAGATTTTCAATATAGTTTAGGTCAGTGTGAGCTTATTTATACATATTTGAATTTCAATTTTTGTGTCAGTATAGAATTCTTAAGCATCCTGTGTATGTTTGTTAGCAAAATCCATTTTGTCAATTTTTTGCAAAATGACGACAAGTATTAAAATTCAATCACTTATAACTCAGTAGTGTTGAATTTTGGCAAAAAGGTCTCTATACATGAAATGTTGAGAAGCCTAAAGTTCATCTAAGTAAAATATAAAAAATATATATTTTTGCTTGAAAACAAGCGATGTATCAGTTCGATCGTACCCCCATACTAGCCATTTTGAGACTTTCGGAAGAGTTAACGCTCTTAACTGTTTGGTTTCGAAGATAAAAATTTAAATTTTGAGTATCGCATAGAACTAACGTGCAGCCCCTATACGTTATGTTTAAAAAAAATATATAAAAATTTTTTTCAAAATGGCGGCTAATATAAAAATTCAAAGTGTCATAACTTTGCTAAATGAAATCCTACTAAAAAATGTTGAATGCAAAAAGTGTTTGGAATTTTAATTTGCATATAAAAGCAATTTTTAATTATTTTTTTTTAATAAAAACCGAGTCTTACCATATATTGACCGAGACCTCGAACGAGCTTTTATGCGACTCTGCATATAGTTAACGCTCGTATGAGGCTTCTATTCGAGAAATCGACTTGAATTTTTTATACAAAATAGAGCTTTCGACTATACTTACGATACTATAAAAAAAAATTAAAAATTAAAAAATTAAAGTATTTTTTTTTCAAAACACGTTTAGTGTGATGAGTCGATCGACCCACCATACATACGCTCATAAGATTTTAAATATAGTTTAGGTCAGTGTGAGCTTATTTATACATATTTGAATTTCAATTTTTGTGACAGTATAGAATTCTTAAGCATCCTGTGTATGTTTGTTAGCAAAATCCATTTTGTCAATTTTTTGCAAAATGACGACAAGTATTAAAATTCAATCACTTATAACTCAGTAGTGTTGAATTTTGGCAAAAAGGTCTCTATACATGAAATGTTGAGAAGCCTAAAGTTCATCTAAGTAAAATATAAAAAATATATATTTTTGCTTGAAAACAAGCGATGTATCAGTTCGATCGTACCCCCATACTAGCCATTTTGAGACTTTCGGAAGAGTTAACGCTCTTAACTGTTTGGTTTCGAAGATAAAAATTTAAATTTTGAGTATCGCATAGAACTAACGTGCAGCCCCTATACGTTATGTTTAAAAAAAATATATAAAATTTTTTTTCAAAATGGCGGCTAATGTAAAAATTCAAAGTGTCATAACTTTGCTAAATGAAATCCTACTAAAAAATGTTGAATGCAAAAAGTGTTTGGAATTTTAATTTGCATATAAAAGCAATTTTTAATTATTTTTTTTTTAATAAAAACCGAGTCTTACCATATATTGACCGAGACCTCGAACGAGCTTTTATGCGACTCTGCATATAGTTAACGCTCGTATGAGGCTTCTATTCAAGAAATCGACTTGAATTTTTTATACAAAATAGAGCTTTCGACTATACTTACGATACTATAAAAAAAAATTAAAAATTAAAAAATAAAAGTATTTTTTTTTCAAAACACGTTTAGTGTGATGAGTCGATCGACCCACCATACATACGCTCATAAGATTTTCAATATAGTTAAGGTCAGTGTGAGCTTATTTATACATATTTGAATTTCAATTTTTGTGACAGTATAGAATTCTTAAGCATCCTGTGTATGTATGTTAGCAAAATCCATTTTGTCAATTTTTTGCAAAATGACGACAAGTATTAAAATTCAATCACTTATAACTCAGTAGTGTTGAATTTTGGCAAAAAGGTCTCTATACATGAAATGTTGAGAAGCCTAAAGTTCATCTAAGTAAAATATAAACAATATATATTTTTGCTTGAAAACAAGCGATGTATCAGTTCGATCGTACCCCCATACTAGCCATTTTGAGACTTTCGGAAGAGTTAACGCTCTTAACTGTTTGGTTTCGAAGATAAAAATTTAAATTTTGAGTATCGCATAGAACTAACGTGCAGCCCCTATACGTTATGTTTAAAAAAAATATATAAAATTTTTTTTCAAAATGGCGGCTAATGTAAAAATTCAAAGTGTCATAACTTTGCTAAATGAAATACTACTAAAAAATGTTTAATGCAAAAAGTGTTTGAAATTTTAATTTGCATATAAAAGCAATTTTTAATTATTTTTTTTTTAATAAAAACCGAGTCTTACCATATATTGACCGAGACCTCGAACGAGCTTTTATGCGACTCTGCATATAGTTAACGCTCGTATGAGGCTTCTATTCAAGAAATCGACTTGAATTTTTTATACAAAATAGAGCTTTCGACTATACTTACGATACTATAAAAAAAATTAAAAATTAAAAAATAAAAGTATTTTTTTTTCAAAACACGTTTAGTGTGATGAGTCGTATCTATATATCCCACCATACATACGCTCATAAGATTTTCAATATAGTTTAGGTCAGTGTGAGCTTATTTATACATATTTGAATTTCAATTTTTGTGACAGTATAGAATTCTTAAGCATCCTGTGTATGTTTGTTAGCAAAATCCATTTTGTCAATTTTTTGCAAAATGACGACAAGTATTAAAATTCAATCACTTATAACTCAGTAGTGTTGAATTTTGGCAAAAAGGTCTCTATACATGAAATGTTGAGAAGCCTAAAGTTCATCTAAGTAAAATATAAAAAATATATATTTTTGCTTGAAAACAAGCGATGTATCAGTTCGATCGTACCCCCATACTAGCCATTTTGAGACTTTCGGAAGAGTTAACGCTCTTAACTGTTTGATTTCGAAGATAAAAATTTAAATTTTGAGTATCGCATAGAACTAACGTGCAGCCCCTATACGTTATGTTTAAAAAAAATATATAAAAATTTTTTTCAAAATGGCGGCTAATGTAAAAATTCAAAGTGTCATAACTTTGCTAAATGAAATCCTACTAAAAAATGTTTAATGCAAAAAGTGTTTGGAATTTTAATTTGCATTTAAAAGCAATTTTTAATTATTTTTTTTTTAATAAAAACCGAGTCTTACCATATATTGACCGAGACCTCGAACGAGCTTTTATGCGACTCTGCATATAGTTAACGCTCGTATGAGGCTTCTATTCAAGAAATCGACTTGAATTTTTTATACAAAATAGAGCTTTCGACTATACTTACGATACTATAAAAAAAAATTAAAAATTAAAAAATAAAAGTATTTTTTTTTCAAAACACGTTTAGTGTGATGAGTCGATCGACCCACCATACATACGCTCATAAGATTTTCAATATAGTTTAGGTCAGTGTGAGCTTATTTATACATATTTGAATTTCAATTTTTGTGTCAGTATAGAATTCTTAAGCATCCTGTGTATGTTTGTTAGCAAAATCCATTTTGTCAATTTTTTGCAAAATGACGACAAGTATTAAAATTCAATCACTTATAACTCAGTAGTGTTGAATTTTGGCAAAAAGGTCTCTATACATGAAATGTTGAGAAGCCTAAAGTTCATCTAAGTAAAATATAAAAAATATATATTTTTGCTTGAAAACAAGCGATGTATCAGTTCGATCGTACCCCCATACTAGCCATTTTGAGACTTTCGGAAGAGTTAACGCTCTTAACTGTTTGGTTTCGAAGATAAAAATTTAAATTTTGAGTATCGCATAGAACTAACGTGCAGCCCCTATACGTTATGTTTAAAAAAAATATATAAAAATTTTTTTCAAAATGGCGGCTAATATAAAAATTCAAAGTGTCATAACTTTGCTAAATGAAATCCTACTAAAAAATGTTGAATGCAAAAAGTGTTTGGAATTTTAATTTGCATATAAAAGCAATTTTTAATTATTTTTTTTTTAATAAAAACCGAGTCTTACCATATATTGACCGAGACCTCGAACGAGCTTTTATGCGACTCTGCATATAGTTAACGCTCGTATGAGGCTTCTATTCGAGAAATCGACTTGAATTTTTTATACAAAATAGAGCTTTCGACTATACTTACGATACTATAAAAAAAAATTAAAAATTAAAAAATAAAAGTATTTTTTTTTCAAAACACGTTTAGTGTGATGAGTCGATCGACCCACCATACATACGCTCATAAGATTTTCAATATAGTTTAGGTCAGTGTGAGCTTATTTATACATATTTGAATTTCAATTTTTGTGACAGTATAGAATTCTTAAGCATCCTGTGTATGTTTGTTAGCAAAATCCATTTTGTCAATTTTTTGCAAAATGACGACAAGTATTAAAATTCAATCACTTATAACTCAGTAGTGTTGAATTTTGGCAAAAAGGTCTCTATACATGAAATGTTGAGAAGCCTAAAGTTCATCTAAGTAAAATATAAAAAATATATATTTTTGCTTGAAAACAAGCGATGTATCAGTTCGATCGTACCCCCATACTAGCCATTTTGAGACTTTCGGAAGAGTTAACGCTCTTAACTGTTTGGTTTCGAAGATAAAAATTTAAATTTTGAGTATCGCATAGAACTAACGTGCAGCCCCTATACGTTATGTTTAAAAAAAATATATAAAATTTTTTTTCAAAATGGCGGCTAATGTAAAAATTCAAAGTGTCATAACTTTGCTAAATGAAATCCTACTAAAAAATGTTGAATGCAAAAAGTGTTTGGAATTTTAATTTGCATATAAAAGCAATTTTTAATTATTTTTTTTTTAATAAAAACCGAGTCTTACCATATATTGACCGAGACCTCGAACGAGCTTTTATGCGACTCTGCATATAGTTAACGCTCGTATGAGGCTTCTATTTGAGAAATTGACTTGAATTTTTTATACAAAATAGAGCTTTCGACTATACTTACGATACTATAAAAAAAAATTAAAAATTAAAAAATAAAAGTATTTTTTTTTCAAAACACGTTTAGTGTGATGAGTCGATCGACCCACCATACATACGCTCATAAGATTTTCAATATAGTTTAGGTCAGTGTGAGCTTATTTATACATATTTGAATTTTAATTTTTGTGTCAGTATAGAATTCTTAAGCATCCTGTGTATGTTTGTTAGCAAAATCCATTTTGTCAATTTTTTGCAAAATGACGACAAGTATTAAAATTCAATCACTTATAACTCAGTAGTGTTGAATTTTGGCAAAAAGGTCTCTATACATAAAATGTTGAGAAGCCTAAAGTTCATCTAAGTAAAATATAAAAAATATATATTTTTTCTTGAAAACAAGCGATGTATCAGTTCGATCGTACCCCCATACTAGCCATTTTGAGACTTTCGGAAGAGTTAACGCTCTTAACTGTTTGGTTTCGAAGATAAAAATTTAAATTTTGAGTATCGCATAGAACTAACGTGCAGCCCCTATACGTTATGTTTAAAAAAAATATATAAAATTTTTTTTCAAAATATCGGCTAATGTAAAAATTCAAAGTGTCATAACTTTGCTAAATTATATCCTACTAAAAAATGTTTAATGCAAAAAGTGTTTGGAATTTTAATTTGCATATAAAAGCAATTTTTAATTATTTTTTTTTTAATAAAAACCGAGTCTTACCATATATTGACCGAGACCTCGAACGAGCTTTTATGCGACTCTGCATATAGTTAACGCTCGTATGAGGCTTCTATTCAAGAAATCGACTTGAATTTTTTATACAAAATAGAGCTTTCGACTATACTTACGATACTATAAAAAAAAATTAAAAATTAAAAAATAAAAGTATTTTTTTTTCAAAACACGTTTAGTGTGATGAGTCGTATCTATATATCCCACCATACATACGCTCATAAGATTTTCAATATAGTTTAGGTCAGTGTGAGCTTATTTATACATATTTGAATTTCAATTTTTGTGACAGTATAGAATTCTTAAGCATCCTGTGTATGTTTGTTAGCAAAATCCATTTTGTCAATTTTTTGCAAAATGACGACAAGTATTAAAATTCAATCACTTATAACTCAGTAGTGTTGAATTTTGGCAAAAAGGTCTCTATACATGAAATGTTGAGAAGCCTAAAGTTCATCTAAGTAAAATATAAAAAATATATATTTTTGCTTGAAAACAAGCGATGTATCAGTTCGATCGTACCCCCATACTAGCCATTTTGAGACTTTCGGAAGAGTTAACGCTCTTAACTGTTTGGTTTCGAAGATAAAAATTTAAATTTTGAGTATCGCATAGAACTAACGTGCAGCCCCTATACGTTATGTTTAAAAAAAATATATAAAATTTTTTTTCAAAATGGCGGCTAATGTAAAAATTCAAAGTGTCATAACTTTGCTAAATGAAATACTACTAAAAAATGTTTAATGCAAAAAGTGTTTGGAATTTTAATTTGCATATAAAAGCAATTTTTAATTATTTTTTTTTTAATAAAAACCGAGTCTTACCATATATTGACCGAGACCTCGAACGAGCTTTTATGCGACTCTGCATATAGTTAACGCTCGTATGAGGCTTCTATTCAAGAAATCGACTTGAATTTTTTATACAAAATAGAGCTTTCGACTATACTTACGATACTATAAAAAAAATTAAAAATTAAAAAATAAAAGTATTTTTTTTTCAAAACACGTTTAGTGTGATGAGTCGATCGACCCACCATACATACGCTCATAAGATTTTCAATATAGTTTAGGTCAGTGTGAACTTATTTATACATATTTGAATTTCAATTTTTGTGACAGTATAGAATTCTTAAGCATCCTGTGTATGTTTGTTAGCAAAATCCATTTTGTCAATTTTTTGCAAAATGACGACAAGTATTAAAATTCAATCACTTATAACTCAGTAGTGTTGAATTTTGGCAAAAAGGTCTCTATACATGAAATGTTGAGAAGCCTAAAGTTCATCTAAGTAAAATATAAAAAATATATATTTTTGCTTGAAAACAAGCGATGTATCAGTTCGATCGTACCCCCATACTAGCTATTTTGAGACTTTCGGAAGAGTAAACGCTCTTAACTGTTTGGTTTCGAAGATAAAAATTTAAATTTTGAGTATCGCATAGAACTAACGTGCAGCCCCTATACGTTATGTTTAAAAAAAATATATAAAATTTTTTTTCAAAATGGCGGCTAATGTAAAAATTCAAAGTGTCATAACTTTGCTAAATGAAATCCTACTAAAAAATGTTAAATGCAAAAAGTGTTTGGAATTTTAATTTGCATATAAAAGCAATTTTTAATTATTTTTTTTTTAATAAAAACCGAGTCTTACCATATATTGACCGAGACCTCGAACGAGCTTTTATGCGACTCTGCATATAGTTAACGCTCGTATGAGGCTTCTATTTAAGAAATCGACTTGAATTTTTTATACAAAATAGAGCTTTCGACTATACTTACGATACTATAAAAAAAAATTAAAAATTAAAAAATAAAAGTATTTTTTTTTCAAAACACGTTTAGTGTGATGAGTCGATCGACCCACCATACATACGCTCATAAGATTTTCAATATAGTTTAGGTCAGTGTGAGCTTATTTATACATATTTGAATTTCAATTTTTGTGACAGTATAGAATTCTTAAGCATCCTGTGTATGTTTGTTAGCAAAATCCATTTTGTCAATTTTTTGCAAAATGACGACAAGTATTAAAATTCAATCACTTATAACTCAGTAGTGTTGAATTTTGGCAAAAAGGTCTCTATACATGAAATGTTGAGAAGCCTAAAGTTCATCTAAGTAAAATATAAAAAATATATATTTTTGCTTGAAAACAAGCGATGTATCAGTTCGATCGTACCCCCATACTAGCCATTTTGAGACTTTCGGAAGAGTTAACGCTCTTAACTGTTTGGTTTCGAAGATAAAAATTTAAATTTTGAGTATCGCATAGAACTAACGTGCAGCCCCTATACGTTATGTTTAAAAAAAATATATAAAATTTTTTTTCAAAATGGCGGCTAATGTAAAAATTCAAAGTGTCATAACTTTGCTAAATGAAATCCTACTAAAAAATGTTTAATGCAAAAAGTGTTTGGAATTTTAATTTGCATATAAAAGCAATTTTTAATTATTTTTTTTTTAATAAAAACCGAGTCTTACCATATATTGACCGAGACATCGAACGAGCTTTTATGCGACTCTGCATATAGTTAACGCTCGTATGAGGCTTCTATTTAAGAAATCGACTTGAATTTTTTATACAAAATAGAGCTTTCGACTATACTTACGATACTATAAAAAAAAATTAAAAATTAAAAAATAAAAGTATTTTTTTTTCAAAACACGTTTAGTGTGATGAGTCGATCGACCCACCATACATACGCTCATAAGATTTTCAATATAGTTTAGGTCAGTGTGAGCTTATTTATACATATTTGAATTTCAATTTTTGTGTCAGTATAGAATTCTTAAGCATCCTGTGTATGTTTGTTAGCAAAATCCATTTTGTCAATTTTTTGCAAAATGACGACAAGTATTAAAATTCAATCACTTATAACTCAGTAGTGTTGAATTTTGGCAAAAAGGTCTCTATACATGAAATGTTGAGAAGCCTAAAGTTCATCTAAGTAAAATATAAAAAATATATATTTTTGCTTGAAAACAAGCGATGTATCAGTTCGATCGTACCCCCATACTAGCCATTTTGAGACTTTCGGAAGAGTTAACGCTCTTAACTGTTTGGTTTCGAAGATAAAAATTTAAATTTTGAGTATCGCATAGAACTAACGTGCAGCCCCTATACGTTATGTTTAAAAAAAATATATAAAATTTTTTTTCAAAATGGCGGCTAATGTAAAAATTCAAAGTGTCATAACTTTGCTAAATGAAATCCTACTAAAAAATGTTTAATGCAAAAAGTGTTTGGAATTTTAATTTGCATATAAAAGCAATTTTTAATTATTTTTTTTTTAATAAAAACCGAGTCTTACCATATATTGACCGAGACCTCGAACGAGCTTTTATGCGACTCTGCATATAGTTAACGCTCGTATGAGGCTTCTATTCAAGAAATCGACTTGAATTTTTTATACAAAATAGAGCTTTCGACTATACTTACGATACTATAAAAAAAAATTAAAAATTAAAAAATTAAAGTATTTTTTTTTCAAAACACGTTTAGTGTGATGAGTCGATCGACCCACCATACATACGCTCATAAGATTTTTAATATAGTTTAGGTCAGTGTGAACTTATTTATACATATTTGAATTTCAATTTTTGTGACAGTATAGAATTCTTAAGCATCCTGTGTATGTTTGTTAGCAAAATCCATTTTGTCAATTTTTTGCAAAATGACGACAAGTATTAAAATTCAATCACTTATAACTCAGTAGTGTTGAATTTTGGCAAAAAGGTCTCTATACATGAAATGTTGAGAAGCCTAAAGTTCATCAAAGTAAAATATAAAAAATATATATTTTTGCTTGAAAACAAGCGATGTATCAGTTCGATCGTACCCCCATACTAGCCATTTTGAGACTTTCGGAAGAGTTAACGCTCTTAACTGTTTGGTTTCGAAGATAAAAATTTAAATTTTGAGTATCGCATAGAACTAACGTGCAGCCCCTATACGTTATGTTTAAAAAAAATATATAAAATTTTTTTTCAAAATGGCGGCTAATGTAAAAATTCAAAGTGTCATAACTTTGCTAAATGACATCCTACTAAAAAATGTTTAATGCAAAAAGTGTTTGGAATTTTAATTTGCATATAAAAGCAATTTTTAATTATTTTTTTTTTAATAAAAACCGAGTCTTACCATATATTGACCGAGACCTCGAACGAGCTTTTATGCGACTCTGCATATAGTTAACGTTAGTATGAGGCTTCTATTCAAGAAATCGACTTGAATTTTTTATACAAAATAGAGCTTTCGACTATACTTACGATACTATAAAAAAAAATTAAAAATTAAAAAATAAAAGTATTTTTTTTTCAAAACACGTTTAGTGTGATGAGTCGATCGACCCACCATACATACGCTCATAAGATTTTCAATATAGTTTAGGTCAGTGTGAGCTTATTTATACATATTTGAATTTCAATTTTTGTGACAGTATAGAATTCTTAAGCATCCTGTGTATGTTTGTTAGCAAAATCCATTTTGTCAATTTTTTGCAAAATGACGACAAGTATTAAAATTCAATCACTTACAACTCAGTAGTGTTGAATTTTGGCAAAAAGGTCTCTATACATGAAATGTTGAGAAGCCTAAAGTTCATCTAACTAAAATATAAAAAATATATATTTTTGCTTGAAAACAAGCGATGTATCAGTTCGATCGTACCCCCATACTAGCCATTTTGAGACTTACGGAAGAGTTAACGCTCTTAACTGTTTGGTTTCGAAGATAAAAATTTAAATTTTGAGTATCGCATAGAACTAACGTGCAGCCCCTATACGTTATGTTTAAAAAAAATATATAAAATTTTTTTTCAAAATGGCGGCTAATGTAAAAATTCAAAGTGTCATAACTTTGCTAAATGAAATCCTACTAAAAAATGTTTAATGCAAAAAGTGTTTGGAATTTTAATTTGCATATAAAAGCAATTTTTAATTATTTTTTTTTTAATAAAAACCGAGTCTTACCATATATTGACCGAGACCTCGAACGAGCTTTTATGCGACTCTGCATATAGTTAACGCTCGTATGAGGCTTCTATTTAAGAAATCGACTTGAATTTTTTATACAAAATAGAGCTTTCGACTATACTTACGATACTATAAAAAAAAATTAAAAATTAAAAAATAAAAGTATTTTTTTTTCAAAACACGTTTAGTGTGATGAGTCGATCGACCCACCATACATACGCTCATAAGATTTTCAATATAGTTTAGGTCAGTGTGAGCTTATTTATACATATTTGAATTTCAATTTTAGTGTCAGTATAGAATTCTTAAGCATCCTGTGTATGTTTGTTAGCAAAATCCATTTTGTCAATTTTTTGCAAAATGACGACAAGTATTAAAATTCAATCACTTATAACTCAGTAGTGTTGAATTTTGGCAAAAAGGTCTCTATACATGAAATGTTGAGAAGCCTAAAGTTCATCTAACTAAAATATAAAAAATATATATTTTTGCTTGAAAACAAGCGATGTATCAGTTCGATCGTACCCCCATACTAGCCATTTTGAGACTTTCGGAAGAGTTAACGCTCTTAACTGTTTGGTTTCGAAGATAAAAATTTAAATTTTGAGTATCGCATAGAACTAACGTGCAGCCCCTATACGTTATGTTTAAAAAAAATATATAAAATTTTTTTTCAAAATGGCGGCTAATGTAAAAATTCAAAGTGTCATAACTTTGCTAAATGAAATCCTACTAAAAAATGTTTAATGCAAAAAGTGTTTGGAATTTTAATTTGCATATAAAAGCAATTTTTAATTTTTTTTTTTTTAATAAAAACCGAGTCTTACCATATATTGACCGAGACCTCGAACGAGCTTTTATGCGACTCTGCATATAGTTAACGCTCGTATGAGGCTTCTATTCAAGAAATCGACTTGAATTTTTTATACAAAATAGAGCTTTCGACTATACTTACGATACTATAAAAAAAAATTAAAAATTAAAAAATTAAAGTATTTTTTTTTCAAAACACGTTTAGTGTGATGAGTCGATCGACCCACCATACATACGCTCATAAGATTTTCAATATAGTTTAGGTCAGTGTGAGCTTATTTATACATATTTGAATTTCAATTTTTGTGACAGTATAGAATTCTTAAGCATCCTGTGTATGTTTGTTAGCAAAATCCATTTTGTCAATTTTTTGCAAAATGACGACAAGTATTAAAATTCAATCACTTATAACTCAGTAGTGTTGAATTTTGGCAAAAAGGTCTCTATACATGAAATGTTGAGAAGTCTAAAGTTCATCTAAGTAAAATATAAAAAATATATATTTTTGCTTGAAAACAAGCGATGTATCAGTTCGATCGTACCCCCATACTAGCCATTTTGAGACTTTCGGAAGAGTTAACGCTCTTAACTGTTTGGTTTCGAAGATAAAAATTTAAATTTTGAGTATCGCATAGAACTAACGTGCAGCCCCTATACGTTATGTTTAAAAAAAATATATAAAATTTTTTTTCAAAATGGCGGCTAATGTAAAAATTCAAAGTGTCATAACTTTGCTAAATGAAATCCTACTAAAAAATGTTTAATGCAAAAAGTGTTTGAAATTTTAATTTGCATATAAAAGCAATTTTTAATTATTTTTTTTTTAATAAAAACCGAGTCTTACCATATATTGACCGAGACCTCGAACGAGCTTTTATGCGACTCTGCATATAGTTAACGCTCGTATAAGGCTTCTATTCAAGAAATCAACTTGAATTTTTTATACAAAATAAAGCTTTCGACTATACTTACGATACTATAAAAAAAAATTAAAAATTAAAAAATAAAAGTATTTTTTTTTCAAAACACGTTTAGTGTGATGAGTCGATCGACCCACCATACATACGCTCATAAGATTTTTAATATAGTTTAGGTCAGTGTGAGCTTATTTATACATATTTGAATTTCAATTTTTGTGACAGTATAGAATTCTTAAGCATCCTGTGTATGTTTGTTAGCAAAATCCATTTTGTCAATTTTTTGCAAAATGACGACAAGTATTAAAATTCAATCACTTATAACTCAGTAGTGTTGAATTTTGGCAAAAAGGTCTCTATACATGAAATGTTGAGAAGCCTAAAGTTCATCTAAGTAAAATATAAAAAATATATATTTTTGCTTGAAAACAAGCGATGTATCAGTTCGATCGTACCCCCATACTAGCCATTTTGAGACTTTCGGAAGAGTTAACGCTCTTAACTGTTTGGTTTCGAAGATAAAAATTTAAATTTTGAGTATCGCATAGAACTAACGTGCAGCCCCTATACGTTATGTTTAAAAAATATATATAAATTTTTTTTTCAAAATGGCGGCTAATGTAAAAATTCAAAGTGTCATAACTTTGCTAAATAAAATCCTACTACAAAATGTTTAATGCAAAAAGTGTTTGGAATTTTAATTTGCATATAAAAGCAATTTTTAATTATTTTTTTTTCAATAAAAACCGAGTCTTACCATATATTGACCGAGACCTCGAACGAGCTTTTATGCGACTCTGCATATAGTTAACGCTCGTATGAGGCTTCTATTCAAGAAATCGACTTGAATTTTTTATACAAAATAGAGCTTTCGACTATACTTACGATACTATAAAAAAAAATTAAAAATTAAAAAATAAAAGTATTTTTTTTTCAAAACACGTTTAGTGTGATGAGTCGATCGACCCACCATACATACGCTCATAAGATTTTCAATATAGTTTAGGTCAGTGTGAGCTTATTTATACATATTTGAATTTCAATTTTTGTGACAGTATAGAATTCTTAAGCATCCTGTGTATGTTTGTTAGCAAAATCCATTTTGTCAATTTTTTGCAAAATGACGACAAGTATTAAAATTCAATCACTTATAACTCAGTAGTGTTGAATTTTGGCAAAAAGGTCTCTATACATGAAATGTTGAGAAGCCTAAAGTTCATCTAAGTAAAATATAAAAAATATATATTTTTGTTTGAAAACAAGCGATGTATCAGTTCGATCGTACCCCCATACTAGCCATTTTGAGACTTTCGGAAGAGTTAACGCTCTTAACTGTTTGGTTTCGAAGATAAAAATTTAAATTTTGAGTATCGCATAGAACTAACGTGCAGCCCCTATACGTTATGTTTAAAAAAAATATATAAAATTTTTTTTCAAAATGGCGGCTAATGTAAAAATTCAAAGTGTCATAACTTTGCTAAATAAAATCCTACTAAAAAATGTTTAATGCAAAAAGTGTTTGGAATTTTAATTTGCATATAAAAGCAATTTTTAATTATTTTTTTTTTAATAAAAACCGAGTCTTACCATATATTGACCGAGACCTCGAACGAGCTTTTATGCGACTCTGCATAAAGTTAACGCTCGTATGAGGCTTCTATTCAAGAAATCGACTTGAATTTTTTATACAAAATAGAGCTTTCGACTATACTTACGATACTATAAAAAAAAATTAAAAATTAAAAAATAAAAGTATTTTTTTTTCAAAACACGTTTAGTGTGATGAGTCGATCGACCCACCATACATACGCTCATAAGATTTTCAATATAGTTTAGGTCAGTGTGAGCTTATTTATACATATTTGAATTTCAATTTTTGTGACAGTATAGAATTCTTAAGCATCCTGTGTATGTTTGTTAGCAAAATCCATTTTGTCAATTTTTTGCAAAATGACGACAAGTATTAAAATTCAATCACTTATAACTCAGTAGTGTTGAATTTTGGCAAAAAGGTCTCTATACATGAAATGTTGAGAAGCCTAAAGTTCATCTAAGTAAAATATAAAAAATATATATTTTTGCTTGAAAACAAGCGATGTATCAGTTCGATCGTACCCCCATACTAGCCATTTTGAGACTTTCGGAAGAGTTAACGCTCTTAACTGTTTGGTTTCGAAGATAAAAATTTAAATTTTTAATATCGCATAGAACTAACGTGCAGCCCCTATACGTTATGTTTAAAAAATATATATAAATTTTTTTTTCAAAATGGCGGCTAATGTAAAAATTCAAAGTGTCATAACTTTGCTAAATAAAATCCTACTAAAAAATGTTTAATGCAAAAAGTGTTTGGAATTTTAATTTGCATATAAAAGCAATTTTTAATTATTTTTTTTTTAATAAAAACCGAGTCTTACCATATATTGACCGAGACCTCGAACGAGCTTTTATGCGACTCTGCATATAGTTAACGCTCGTATGAGGCTTCTATTCAAGAAATCGACTTGAATTTTTTATACAAAATAGAGCTTTCGACTATACTTACGATACTATAAAAAAAAATTAAAAATTAAAAAATAAAAGTATTTTTTTTTCAAAACACGTTTAGTGTGATGAGTCGATCGACCCACCATACATACGCTCATAAGATTTTCAATATAGTTTAGGTCAGTGTGAGCTTGTTTATACATATTTGAATTTCAATTTTTGTGACAGTATAGAATTCTTAAGCATCCTGTGTATGTTTGTTAGCAAAATCCATTTTGTCAATTTTTTGCAAAATGACGACAAGTATTAAAATTCAATCACTTATAACTCAGTAGTGTTGAATTTTATCAAAAAGGTCTCTATACATGAAATGTTGAGAAGCCTAAAGTTCATCTAAGTAAAATATAAAAAATATATATTTTTGCTTGAAAACAAGCGATGTATCAGTTCGATCGTACCCCCATACTAGCCATTTTGAGACTTTCAGAAGAGTTAACGCTCTTAACTGTTTGGTTTCGAAGATAAAAATTTAAATTTTGAGTATCGCATAGAATTAACGTGCAGCCCCTATACGTTATGTTTAAAAAAAATATATAAAATTTTTTTTCAAAATGGCGGCTAATGTAAAAATTCAAAGTGTCATAACTTTGCTAAATGAAATCCTACTAAAAAATGTTTAATGCAAAAAGTGTTTGGAATTTTAATTTGCATATAAAAGCAATTTTGAATTATTTTTTTTTTAATAAAAACCGAGTCTTACCATATATTGACCGAGACCTCGAACGAGCTTTTATGCGACTCTGCATATAGTTAACGCTCGTATGAGGCTTCTATTCAAGAAATCGACTTGAATTTTTTATACAAAATAGAGCTTTCGACTATACTTACGATACTATAAAAAAAAATTAAAAATTAAAAAATAAAAGTATTTTTTTTTCAAAACACGTTTAGTGTGATGAGTCGATCGACCCACCATACATACGCTCATAAGATTTTCAATATAGTTTAGGTCAGTGTGAGCTTGTTTATACATATTTGAATTTCAATTTTTGTGACAGTATAGAATTCTTAAGCATCCTGTGTATGTTTGTTAGCAAAATCCATTTTGTCAATTTTTTGCAAAATGACGACAAGTATTAAAATTCAATCACTTATAACTCAGTAGTGTTGAATTTTGGCAAAAAGGTCTCTATACATGAAATGTTGAGAAGCCTAAAGTTCATCTAAGTAAAATATAAAAAATATATATTTTTGCTTGAAAACAAGCGATGTATCAGTTCGATCGTACCCCCATACTAGCCATTTTGAGACTTTCGGAAGAGTTAACGCTCTTAACTGTTTGGTTTCGAAGATAAAAATTTAAATTTTGAGTATCGCATAGAACTAACGTGCAGCCCCTATACGTTATGTTTAAAAAAAATATATAAAATTTTTTTTCAAAATGGCGGCTAATGTAAAAATTCAAAGTGTCATAACTTTGCTAAATACATCCTACTAAAAAATGTTTAATGCAAAAAGTGTTTGGAATTTTAATTTGCATATAAAAGCAATTTTTAATTATTTTTTTTTTAATAAAAACCGAGTCTTACCATATATTGACCGAGACCTCGAACGAGCTTTTATGCGACTCTGCATATAGTTAACGCTCGTATGAGGCTTCTATTCAAGAAATCGACTTGAATTTTTTATACAAAATAGAGCTTTCGACTATACTTACGATACTATAAAAAAAAATTAAAAATTAAAAAATAAAAGTATTTTTTTTTCAAAACACGTTTAGTGTGATGAGTCGATCGACCCACCATACATACGCTCATAAGATTTTCAATATAGTTTAGGTCAGTGTGAGCTTGTTTATACATATTTGAATTTCAATTTTTGTGACAGTATAGAATTCTTAAGCATCCTGTGTATGTTTGTTAGCAAAATCCATTTTGTCAATTTTTTGCAAAATGACGACAAGTATTAAAATTCAATCACTTATAACTCAGTAGTGTTGAATTTTGGCAAAAAGGTCTCTATACATGAAATGTTGAGAAGCCTAAAGTTCATCTAAGTAAAATATAAAAAATATATATTTTTGCTTGAAAACAAGCGATGTATCAGTTCGATCGTACCCCCATACTAGCCATTTTGAGACTTTCAGAAGAGTTAACGCTCTTAACTGTTTGGTTTCGAAGATAAAAATTTAAATTTTGAGTATCGCATAGAACTAACGTGCAGCCCCTATACGTTATGTTTAAAAAAAATATATAAAATTTTTTTTCAAAATGGCGGCTAATGTAAAAATTCAAAGTGTCATAACTTTGCTAAATACATCCTACTAAAAAATGTTTAATGCAAAAAGTGTTTGGAATTTTAATTTGCATATAAAAGCAATTTTTAATTATTTTTTTTTTAATAAAAACCAAGTCTTACCATATATTGACCGAGACCTCGAACGAGCTTTTATGCGACTCTGCATATAGTTAACGCTCGTATGAGGCTTCTATTCAAGAAATCGACTTGAATTTTTTATACAAAATAGAGCTTTCGACTATACTTACGATACTATAAAAAAAAATTAAAAATTAAAAAATAAAAGTATTTTTTTTTCAAAACACGTTTAGTGTGATGAGTCGTATCTATATATCCCACCATACATACGCTCATAAGATTTTCAATATAGTATAGGTCAGTGTGAGCTTGTTTATACATATTTGAATTTCAATTTTTGTGACAGTATAGAATTCTTAAGCATCCTGTGTATGTTTGTTAGCAAAATCCATTTTGTCAATTTTTTGCAAAATGACGACAAGTATTAAAATTCAATCACTTATAACTCAGTAGTGTTGAATTTTGGCAAAAAGGTCTCTATACATGAAATGTTGAGAAGCCTAAAGTTCATCTAAGTAAAATATAAAAAATATATATTTTTGCTTGAAAACAAGCGATGTATCAGTTCGATCGTACCCCCATACTAGCCATTTTGAGACTTTCGGAAGAGTTAACGCTCTTAACTGTTTGGTTTCGAAGATAAAAATTTAAATTTTGAGTATCGCATAGAACTAACGTGCAGCCCCTATACGTTATGTTTAAAAAATATATATAAATTTTTTTTTCAAAATGGCGGCTAATGTAAAAATTCAAAGTGTCATAACTTTGCTAAATAAAATCCTACTAAAAAATGTTTAATGCAAAAAGTGTTTGGAATTTTAATTTGCATATAAAAGCAATTTTTAATTATTTTTTTTTTAATAAAAACCGAGTCTTACCATATATTGACCGAGACCTCGAACGAGCTTTTATGCGACTCTGCATATAGTTAACGCTCGTATGAGGCTTCTATTCAAGAAATCGACTTGAATTTTTTATACAAAATAGAGCTTTCGACTATACTTACGATACTATAAAAAAAAATTAAAAATTAAAAAATAAAAGTATTTTTTTTTCAAAACACGTTTAGTGTGATGAGTCGATCGACCCACCATACATACGCTCATAAGATTTTCAATATAGTTTAGGTCAGTGTGAGCTTATTTATACATATTTGAATTTCAATTTTTGTGACAGTATAGAATTCTTAAGCATCCTGTGTATGTTTGTTAGCAAAATCCATTTTGTCAATTTTTTGCAAAATGACGACAAGTATTAAAATTCAATCACTTATAACTCAGTAGTGTTGAATTTTGGCAAAAAGGTCTCTATACATGAAATGTTGAGAAGCCTAAAGTTCATCTAAGTAAAATATAAAAAATATATATTTTTGCTTGAAAACAAGCGATGTATCAGTTCGATCGTACCCCCATACTAGCCATTTTGAGACTTTCGGAAGAGTTAACGCTCTTAACTGTTTGGTTTCGAAGATAAAAATTTAAATTTTGAGTATCGCATAGAACTAACGTGCAGCCCCTATACGTTATGTTTAAAAAAAATATATAAAATTTTTTTTTAAAATGGCGGCTAATGTAAAAATTCAAAGTGTCATAACTTTGCTAAATGAAATCCTACTAAAAAATGTTTAATGCAAAAAGTGTTTGGAATTTTAATTTGCATATAAAAGCAATTTTTAATTATTTTTTTTTTAATAAAAACCGAGTCTTACCATATATTGACCGAGACCTCGAACGAGCTTTTATGCGACTCTGCATATAGTTAACGCTCGTATGAGGCTTCTATTCGAGAAATCGACTTGAATTTTTTATACAAAATAGAGCTTTCGACTATACTTACGATACTATAAAAAAAAATTAAAAATTAAAAAATAAAAGTATTTTTTTTTCAAAACACGTTTAGTGTGATGAGTCGATCGACCCACCATACATACGCTCATAAGATTTTCAATATAGCTTAGGTCAGTGTGAGCTTATTTATACATATTTGAATTTCAATTTTTGTGACAGTATAGAATTCTTAAGCATCCTGTGTATGTTTGTTAGCAAAATCCATTTTGTCAATTTTTTGCAAAATGACGACAAGTATTAAAATTCAATCACTTATAACTCAGTAGTGTTGAATTTTGGCAAAAAGGTCTCTATACATGAAATGTTGAGAAGCCTAAAGTTCATCTAAGTAAAATATAAAAAATATATATTTTTGCTTGAAAACAAGCGATGTATCAGTTCGATCGTACCCCCATACTAGCCATTTTGAGACTTTCGGAAGAGTTAACGCTCTTAACTGTTTGGTTTCGAAGATAAAAATTTAAATTTTGAGTATCGCATAGAACTAACGTGCAGCCCCTATACGTTATGTTTAAAAAAAATATATAAAATTTTTTTTCAAAATGGCGGCTAATGTAAAAATTCAAAGTGTCATAACTTTGCTAAATGAAATCCTACTAAAAAATGTTAAATGCAAAAAGTGTTTGGAATTTTAATTTGCATATAAAAGCAATTTTTAATTATTTTTTTTTTAATAAAAACCGAGTCTTACCATATATTGACCGAGACCTCGAACGAGCTTTTATGCGACTCTGCATATAGTTAACGCTTTTGAGGCTTCTATTTAAGAAATCGACTTGAATTTTTTATACAAAATAGAGCTTTCGACTATACTTACGATACTATAAAAAAAAATTAAAAATTAAAAAATAAAAGTATTTTTTTTTCAAAACACGTTTAGTGTGATGAGTCGATCGACCCACCATACATACGCTCATAAGATTTTCAATATAGTTTAGGTCAGTGTGAGCTTATTTATACATATTTGAATTTCAATTTTTGTGTCAGTATAGAATTCTTAAGCATCCTGTGTATGTTTGTTAGCAAAATCCATTTTGTCAATTTTTTGCAAAATGACGACAAGTATTAAAATTCAATCACTTATAACTCAGTAGTGTTGAATTTTGGCAAAAAGGTCTCTATACATGAAATGTTGAGAAGCCTAAAGTTCATCTAAGTAAAATATAAAAAATATATATTTTTGCTTGAAAACAAGCGATGTATCAGTTCGATCGTACCCCCATACTAGCCATTTTGAGACTTTCAGAAGAGTTAACGCTCTTAACTGTTTGGTTTCGAAGATAAAAATTTAAATTTTGAGTATCGCATAGAACTAACGTGCAGCCCCTATACGTTATGTTTAAAAAAAATATATAAAATTTTTTTTCAAAATGGCGGCTAATGTAAAAATTCAAAGTGTCATAACTTTGCTAAATACATCCTACTAAAAAATGTTTAATGCAAAAAGTGTTTGGAATTTTAATTTGCATATAAAAGCAATTTTTAATTATTTTTTTTTTAATAAAAACCAAGTCTTACCATATATTGACCGAGACCTCGAACGAGCTTTTATGCGACTCTGCATATAGTTAACGCTCGTATGAGGCTTCTATTCAAGAAATCGACTTGAATTTTTTATACAAAATAGAGCTTTCGACTATACTTACGATACTATAAAAAAAAATTAAAAATTAAAAAATAAAAGTATTTTTTTTTCAAAACACGTTTAGTGTGATGAGTCGTATCTATATATCCCACCATACATACGCTCATAAGATTTTCAATATAGTTTAGGTCAGTGTGAGCTTATTTATACATATTTGAATTTCAATTTTTGTGACAGTATAGAATTCTTAAGCATCCTGTGTATGTTTGTTAGCAAAATCCATTTTGTCAATTTTTTGCAAAATGACGACAAGTATTAAAATTCAATCACTTATAACTCAGTAGTGTTGAATTTTGGCAAAAAGGTCTCTATACATGAAATGTTGAGAAGCCTAAAGTTCATCTAAGTAAAATATAAAAAATATATATTTTTGCTTGAAAACAAGCGATGTATCAGTTCGATCGTACCCCCATACTAGCCATTTTGAGACTTTCGGAAGAGTTAACGCTCTTAACTGTTTGGTTTCGAAGATAAAAATTTAAATTTTGAGTATCGCATAGAACTAACGTGCAGCCCCTATACGTTATGTTTAAAAAAAATATATAAAATTTTTTTTCAAAATGGCGGCTAATGTAAAAATTCCAAGTGTCATAACTTTGCTAAATGAAATCCTACTAAAAAATGTTTGATGCAAAAAGTGTTTGGAATTTTAATTTGCATATAAAAGCAATTTTTAATTTTTTTTTTTTTAATAAAAACCGAGTCTTACCATATATTGACCGAGACCTCGAACGAGCTTTTATGCGACTCTGCATATAGTTAACGCTCGTATGAGGCTTCTATTCAAGAAATCGACTTGAATTTTTTATACAAAATAGAGCTTTCGACTATACTTACGATACTATAAAAAAAAATTAAAAATTAAAAAATAAAAGTATTTTTTTTTCAAAACACGTTTAGTGTGATGAGTCGATCGACCCACCATACATACGCTCATAAGATTTTCAATATAGTTTAGGTCAGTGTGAGCTTATTTATACATATTTAAATTTCAATTTTTGTGACAGTATAGAATTCTTGAGCATCCTGTGTATGTTTGTTAGCAAAATCCATTTTGTCAATTTTTTGCAAAATGACGACAAGTATTAAAATTCAATCACTTATAACTCAGTAGTGTTGAATTTTGGCAAAAAGGTCTCTATACATGAAATGTTGAGAAGCCTAAAGTTCATCTAAGTAAAATATAAAAAATATATATTTTTGCTTGAAAACAAGCGATGTATCAGTTCGATCGTACCCCCATACTAGCCATTTTGAGACTTTCGGAAAGGTTACCGCTCTTAACTGTTTGGTTTCGAAGATACAAATTTAAATTTTGAGTATCGCATAGAACTAACGTGCAGCCCCTATACGTTATGTTTAAAAAAAATATATAAAATTTTTTTTCAAAATGGCGGCTAATGTAAAAATTAAAAGTGTCATAACTTTGCTAAATACATCCTACTAAAAAATGTTTAATGCAAAAAGTGTTTGGAATTTTAATTTGCATATAAAAGCAATTTTTAATTATTTTTTTTTTAATAAAAACCAAGTCTTACCATATATTGACCGAGACCTCGAACGAGCTTTTATGCGACTCTGCATATAGTTAACGCTCGTATGAGGCTTCTATTCAAGAAATCGACTTGAATTTTTTATACAAAATAGAGCTTTCGACTATACTTACGATACTATAAAAAAAAATTAAAAATTAAAAAATAAAAGTATTTTTTTTTCAAAACACGTTTAGTGTGATGAGTCGATCGACCCACCATACATACGCTCATAAGATTTTCAATATAGTTTAGGTCAGTGTGAGCTTGTTTATACATATTTGAATTTCAATTTTTGTGACAGTATAGAATTCTTAAGCATCCTGTGTATGTTTGTTAGCAAAATCCATTTTGTCAATTTTTTGCAAAATGACGACAAGTATTAAAATTCAATCACTTATAACTCAGTAGTGTTGAATTTTGGCAAAAAGGTCTCTATACATGAAATGTTGAGAAGCCTAAAGTTCATCTAAGTAAAATATAAAAAATATATATTTTTGCTTGAAAACAAGCGATGTATCAGTTCGATCGTACCCCCATACTAGCCATTTTGAGACTTTCAGAAGAGTTAACGCTCTTAACTGTTTGGTTTCGAAGATAAAAATTTAAATTTTGAGTATCGCATAGAACTAACGTGCAGCCCCTATACGTTATGTTTAAAAAAAATATATAAAATTTTTTTTCAAAATGGCGGCTAATGTAAAAATTCAAAGTGTCATAACTTTGCTAAATACATCCTACTAAAAAATGTTTAATGCAAAAAGTGTTTGGAATTTTAATTTGCATATAAAAGCAATTTTTAATTATTTTTTTTTTAATAAAAACCAAGTCTTACCATATATTGACCGAGACCTCGAACGAGCTTTTATGCGACTCTGCATATAGTTAACGCTCGTATGAGGCTTCTATTCAAGAAATCGACTTGAATTTTTTATACAAAATAGAGCTTTCGACTATACTTACGATACTATAAAAAAAAATTAAAAATTAAAAAATAAAAGTATTTTTTTTTCAAAACACGTTTAGTGTGATGAGTCGATCGACCCACCATACATACGCTCATAAGATTTTCAATATAGTATAGGTCAGTGTGAGCTTGTTTATACATATTTGAGTTTCAATTTTTGTGACAGTATAGAATTCTTAAGCATCCTGTGTATGTTTGTTAGCAAAATCCATTTTGTCAATTTTTTGCAAAATGACGACAAGTATTAAAATTCAATCACTTATAACTCAGTAGTGTTGAATTTTGGCAAAAAGGTCTCTATACATGAAATGTTGAGAAGCCTAAAGTTCATCTAAGTAAAATATAAAAAATATATATTTTTGCTTGAAAACAAGCGATGTATCAGTTCGATCGTACCCCCATACTAGCCATTTTGAGACTTTCGGAAGAGTTAACGCTCTTAACTGTTTGGTTTCGAAGATAAAAATTTAAATTTTGAGTATCGCATAGAACTAACGTGCAGCCCCTATACGTTATGTTTAAAAAATATATATAAATTTTTTTTTCAAAATGGCGGCTAATGTAAAAATTCAAAGTGTCATAACTTTGCTAAATAAAATCCTACTAAAAAATGTTTAATGCAAAAAGTGTTTGGAATTTTAATTTGCATATAAAAGCAATTTTTAATTATTTTTTTTTTAATAAAAACCGAGTCTTACCATATATTGACCGAGACCTCGAACGAGCTTTTATGCGACTCTGCATATAGTTAACGCTCGTATGAGGCTTCTATTCAAGAAATCGACTTGAATTTTTTATACAAAATAGAGCTTTCGACTATACTTACGATACTATAAAAAAAAATTAAAAATTAAAAAATAAAAGTATTTTTTTTTCAAAACACGTTTAGTGTGATGAGTCGATCGACCCACCATACATACGCTCATAAGATTTTCAATATAGTTTAGGTCAGTGTGAGCTTATTTATACATATTTGAATTTCAATTTTTGTGACAGTATAGAATTCTTAAGCATCCTGTGTATGTTTGTTAGCAAAATCCATTTTGTCAATTTTTTGCAAAATGACGACAAGTATTAAAATTCAATCACTTATAACTCAGTAGTGTTGAATTTTGGCAAAAAGGTCTCTATACATGAAATGTTGAGAAGCCTAAAGTTCATCTAAGTAAAATATAAAAAATATATATTTTTGCTTGAAAACAAGCGATGTATCAGTTCGATCGTACCCCCATACTAGCCATTTTGAGACTTTCGGAAGAGTTAACGCTCTTAACTGTTTGGTTTCGAAGATAAAAATTTAAATTTTGAGTATCGCATAGAACTAACGTGCAGCCCCTATACGTTATGTTTAAAAAAAATATATAAAATTTTTTTTTAAAATGGCGGCTAATGTAAAAATTCAAAGTGTCATAACTTTGCTAAATGAAATCCTACTAAAAAATGTTTAATGCAAAAAGTGTTTGGAATTTTAATTTGCATATAAAAGCAATTTTTAATTATTTTTTTTTTAATAAAAACCGAGTCTTACCATATATTGACCGAGACCTCGAACGAGCTTTTATGCGACTCTGCATATAGTTAACGCTCGTATGAGGCTTCTATTCGAGAAATCGACTTAAATTTTTTATACAAAATAGAGCTTTCGACTATACTTACGATACTATAAAAAAAAATTAAAAATTAAAAAATAAAAGTATTTTTTTTTCAAAACACGTTTAGTGTGATGAGTCGTATCTATATATCCCACCATACATACGCTCATAAGATTTTCAATATAGTTTAGGTCAGTGTGAGCTTATTTATACATATTTGAATTTCAATTTTTGTGACAGTATAGAATTCTTAAGCATCCTGTGTATGTTTGTTAGCAAAATCCATTTTGTCAATTTTTTGCAAAATGACGACAAGTATTAAAATTCAATCACTTATAACTCAGTAGTGTTGAATTTTGGCAAAAAGGTCTCTATACATGAAATGTTGAGAAGCCTAAAGTTCATCTAAGTAAAATATAAAAAATATATATTTTTGCTTGAAAACAAGCGATGTATCAGTTCGATCGTACCCCCATACTAGCCATTTTGAGACTTTCGGAAGAGTTAACGCTCTTAACTGTTTGGTTTCGAAGATAAAAATTTAAATTTTGAGTATCGCATAGAACTAACGTGCAGCCCCTATACGTTATGTTTAAAAAAAATATATAAAATTTTTTTTCAAAATGGCGGCTAATGTAAAAATTCAAAGTGTCATAACTTTGCTAAATGAAATCCTACTAAAAAATGTTAAATGCAAAAAGTGTTTGGAATTTTAATTTGCATATAAAAGCAATTTTTAATTATTTTTTTTTTAATAAAAACCGAGTCTTACCATATATTGACCGAGACCTCGAACGAGCTTTTATGCGACTCTGCATATAGTTAACGCTTTTAAGGCTTCTATTTAAGAAATCGACTTGAATTTTTTATACAAAATAGAGCTTTCGACTATACTTACGATACTATAAAAAAAAATTAAAAATTAAAAAATAAAAGTATTTTTTTTTCAAAACACGTTTAGTGTGATGAGTCGATCGACCCACCATACATACGCTCATAAGATTTTCAATATAGTTTAGGTCAGTGTGAGCTTATTTATACATATTTGAATTTCAATTTTTGTGTCAGTATAGAATTCTTAAGCATCCTGTGTATGTTTGTTAGCAAAATCCATTTTGTCAATTTTTTGCAAAATGACGACAAGTATTAAAATTCAATCACTTATAACTCAGTAGTGTTGAATTTTGGCAAAAAGGTCTCTATACATGAAATGTTGAGAAGCCTAAAGTTCATCTAAGTAAAATATAAAAAATATATATTTTTGCTTGAAAACAAGCGATGTATCAGTTCGATCGTACCCCCATACTAGCCATTTTGAGACTTTCAGAAGAGTTAACGCTCTTAACTGTTTGGTTTCGAAGATAAAAATTTAAATTTTGAGTATCGCATAGAACTAACGTGCAGCCCCTATACGTTATGTTTAAAAAAAATATATAAAATTTTTTTTCAAAATGGCGGCTAATGTAAAAATTCAAAGTGTCATAACTTTGCTAAATACATCCTACTAAAAAATGTTTAATGCAAAAAGTGTTTGGAATTTTAATTTGCATATAAAAGCAATTTTTAATTATTTTTTTTTTAATAAAAACCAAGTCTTACCATATATTGACCGAGACCTCGAACGAGCTTTTATGCGACTCTGCATATAGTTAACGCTCGTATGAGGCTTCTATTCAAGAAATCGACTTGAATTTTTTATACAAAATAGAGCTTTCGACTATACTTACGATACTATAAAAAAAAATTAAAAATTAAAAAATAAAAGTATTTTTTTTTCAAAACACGTTTAGTGTGATGAGTCGTATCTATATATCCCACCATACATACGCTCATAAGATTTTCAATATAGTTTAGGTCAGTGTGAGCTTATTTATACATATTTGAATTTCAATTTTTGTGACAGTATAGAATTCTTAAGCATCCTGTGTATGTTTGTTAGCAAAATCCATTTTGTCAATTTTTTGCAAAATGACGACAAGTATTAAAATTCAATCACTTATAACTCAGTAGTGTTGAATTTTGGCAAAAAGGTCTCTATACATGAAATGTTGAGAAGCCTAAAGTTCATCTAAGTAAAATATAAAAAATATATATTTTTGCTTGAAAACAAGCGATGTATCAGTTCGATCGTACCCCCATACTAGCCATTTTGAGACTTTCGGAAGAGTTAACGCTCTTAACTGTTTGGTTTCGAAGATAAAAATTTAAATTTTGAGTATCGCATAGAACTAACGTGCAGCCCCTATACGTTATGTTTAAAAAAAATATATAAAATTTTTTTTCAAAATGGCGGCTAATGTAAAAATTCAAAGTGTCATAACTTTGCTAAATACATCCTACTAAAAAATGTTTAATGCAAAAAGTGTTTGGAATTTTAATTTGCATATAAAAGCAATTTTTAATTATTTTTTTTTTAATAAAAACCGAGTCTTACCATATATTGACCGAGACCTCGAACGAGCTTTTATGCGACTCTGCATATAGTTAACGCTCGTATGAGGCTTCTATTCAAGAAATCGACTTGAATTTTTTATACAAAATAGAGCTTTCGACTATACTTACGATACTATAAAAAAAAATTAAAAATTAAAAAATAAAAGTATTTTTTTTTCAAAACACGTTTAGTGTGATGAGTCGATCGACCCACCATACATACGCTCATAAGATTTTCAATATAGTTTAGGTCAGTGTGAGCTTGTTTATACATATTTGAATTTCAATTTTTGTGACAGTATAGAATTCTTAAGCATCCTGTGTATGTTTGTTAGCAAAATCCATTTTGTCAATTTTTTGCAAAATGACGACAAGTATTAAAATTCAATCACTTATAACTCAGTAGTGTTGAATTTTGGCAAAAAGGTCTCTATACATGAAATGTTGAGAAGCCTAAAGTTCATCTAAGTAAAATATAAAAAATATATATTTTTGCTTGAAAACAAGCGATGTATCAGTTCGATCGTACCCCCATACTAGCCATTTTGAGACTTTCAGAAGAGTTAACGCTCTTAACTGTTTGGTTTCGAAGATAAAAATTTAAATTTTGAGTATCGCATAGAACTAACGTGCAGCCCCTATACGTTATGTTTAAAAAAAATATATAAAATTTTTTTTCAAAATGGCGGCTAATGTAAAAATTCAAAGTGTCATAACTTTGCTAAATACATCCTACTAAAAAATGTTTAATGCAAAAAGTGTTTGGAATTTTAATTTGCATATAAAAGCAATTTTTAATTATTTTTTTTTTAATAAAAACCAAGTCTTACCATATATTGACCGAGACCTCGAACGAGCTTTTATGCGACTCTGCATATAGTTAACGCTCGTATGAGGCTTCTATTCAAGAAATCGACTTGAATTTTTTATACAAAATAGAGCTTTCGACTATACTTACGATACTATAAAAAAAAATTAAAAATTAAAAAATAAAAGTATTTTTTTTTCAAAACACGTTTAGTGTGATGAGTCGTATCTATATATCCCACCATACATACGCTCATAAGATTTTCAATATAGTTTAGGTCAGTGTGAGCTTATTTATACATATTTGAATTTCAATTTTTGTGACAGTATAGAATTCTTAAGCATCCTGTGTATGTTTGTTAGCAAAATCCATTTTGTCAATTTTTTGCAAAATGACGACAAGTATTAAAATTCAATCACTTATAACTCAGTAGTGTTGAATTTTGGCAAAAAGGTCTCTATACATGAAATGTTGAGAAGCCTAAAGTTCATCTAAGTAAAATATAAAAAATATATATTTTTGCTTGAAAACAAGCGATGTATCAGTTCGATCGTACCCCCATACTAGCCATTTTGAGACTTTCGGAAGAGTTAACGCTCTTAACTGTTTGGTTTCGAAGATAAAAATTTAAATTTTGAGTATCGCATAGAACTAACGTGCAGCCCCTATACGTTATGTTTAAAAAAAATATATAAAATTTTTTTTCAAAATGGCGGCTAATGTAAAAATTCAAAGTGTCATAACTTTGCTAAATACATCCTACTAAAAAATGTTTAATGCAAAAAGTGTTTGGAATTTTAATTTGCATATAAAAGCAATTTTTAATTATTTTTTTTTTAATAAAAACCGAGTCTTACCATATATTGACCGAGACCTCGAACGAGCTTTTATGCGACTCTGCATATAGTTAACGCTCGTATGAGGCTTCTATTCAAGAAATCGACTTGAATTTTTTATACAAAATAGAGCTTTCGACTATACTTACGATACTATAAAAAAAAATTAAAAATTAAAAAATAAAAGTATTTTTTTTTCAAAACACGTTTAGTGTGATGAGTCGATCGACCCACCATACATACGCTCATAAGATTTTCAATATAGTTTAGGTCAGTGTGAGCTTGTTTATACATATTTGAATTTCAATTTTTGTGACAGTATAGAATTCTTAAGCATCCTGTGTATGTTTGTTAGCAAAATCCATTTTGTCAATTTTTTGCAAAATGACGACAAGTATTAAAATTCAATCACTTATAACTCAGTAGTGTTGAATTTTGGCAAAAAGGTCTCTATACATGAAATGTTGAGAAGCCTAAAGTTCATCTAAGTAAAATATAAAAAATATATATTTTTGCTTGAAAACAAGCGATGTATCAGTTCGATCGTACCCCCATACTAGCCATTTTGAGACTTTCAGAAGAGTTAACGCTCTTAACTGTTTGGTTTCGAAGATAAAAATTTAAATTTTGAGTATCGCATAGAACTAACGTGCAGCCCCTATACGTTATGTTTAAAAAAAATATATAAAATTTTTTTTCAAAATGGCGGCTAATGTAAAAATTCAAAGTGTCATAACTTTGCTTAATACATCCTACTAAAAAATGTTTAATGCAAAAAGTGTTTGGAATTTTAATTTGCATATAAAAGCAATTTTTAATTATTTTTTTTTTAATAAAAACCAAGTCTTACCATATATTGACCGAGACCTCGAACGAGCTTTTATGCGACTCTGCATATAGTTAACGCTCGTATGAGGCTTCTATTCAAGAAATCGACTTGAATTTTTTATACAAAATAGAGCTTTCGACTATACTTACGATACTATAAAAAAAAATTAAAAATTAAAAAATAAAAGTATTTTTTTTTCAAAACACGTTTAGTGTGATGAGTCGATCGACCCACCATACATACGCTCATAAGATTTTCAATATAGTTTAGGTCAGTGTGAGCTTGTTTATACATATTTGAATTTCAATTTTTGTGACAGTATAGAATTCTTAAGCATCCTGTGTATGTTTGTTAGCAAAATCCATTTTGTCAATTTTTTGCAAAATGACGACAAGTATTAAAATTCAATCACTTATAACTCAGTAGTGTTGAATTTTGGCAAAAAGGTCTCTATACATGAAATGTTGAGAAGCCTAAAGTTCATCTAAGTAAAATATAAAAAATATATATTTTTGCTTGAAAACAAGCGATGTATCAGTTCGATCGTACCCCCATACTAGCCATTTTGAGACTTTCGGAAGAGTTAACGCTCTTAACTGTTTGGTTTCGAAGATAAAAATTTAAATTTTGAGTATCGCATAGAACTAACGTGCAGCCCCTATACGTTATGTTTAAAAAATATATATAAATTTTTTTTTCAAAATGGCGGCTAATGTAAAAATTCAAAGTGTCATAACTTTGCTAAATAAAATCCTACTAAAAAATGTTTAATGCAAAAAGTGTTTGGAATTTTAATTTGCATATAAAAGCAATTTTTAATTATTTTTTTTTTAATAAAAACCGAGTCTTACCATATATTGACCGAGACCTCGAACGAGCTTTTATGCGACTCTGCATATAGTTAACGCTCGTATGAGGCTTCTATTCAAGAAATCGACTTGAATTTTTTATACAAAATAGAGCTTTCGACTATACTTACGATACTATAAAAAAAAATTAAAAATTAAAAAATAAAAGTATTTTTTTTTCAAAACACGTTTAGTGTGATGAGTCGATCGACCCACCATACATACGCTCATAAGATTTTCAATATAGTTTAGGTCAGTGTGAGCTTATTTATACATATTTGAATTTCAATTTTTGTGACAGTATAGAATTCTTAAGCATCCTGTGTATGTTTGTTAGCAAAATCCATTTTGTCAATTTTTTGCAAAATGACGACAAGTATTAAAATTCAATCACTTATAACTCAGTAGTGTTGAATTTTGGCAAAAAGGTCTCTATACATGAAATGTTGAGAAGCCTAAAGTTCATCTAAGTAAAATATAAAAAATATATATTTTTGCTTGAAAACAAGCGATGTATCAGTTCGATCGTACCCCCATACTAGCCATTTTGAGACTTTCGGAAGAGTTAACGCTCTTAACTGTTTGGTTTCGAAGATAAAAATTTAAATTTTGAGTATCGCATAGAACTAACGTGCAGCCCCTATACGTTATGTTTAAAAAAAATATATAAAATTTTTTTTTAAAATGGCGGCTAATGTAAAAATTCAAAGTGTCATAACTTTGCTAAATGAAATCCTACTAAAAAATGTTTAATGCAAAAAGTGTTTGGAATTTTAATTTGCATATAAAAGCAATTTTTAATTATTTTTTTTTTAATAAAAACCGAGTCTTACCATATATTGACCGAGACCTCGAACGAGCTTTTATGCGACTCTGCATATAGTTAACGCTCGTATGAGGCTTCTATTCAAGAAATCGACTTGAATTTTTTATACAAAATAGAGCTTTCGACTATACTTACGATACTATAAAAAAAAATTAAAAATTAAAAAATAAAAGTATTTTTTTTTCAAAACACGTTTAGTGTGATGAGTCGATCGACCCACCATACATACGCTCATAAGATTTTCAATATAGTTTAGGTCAGTGTGAGCTTGTTTATACATATTTGAATTTCAATTTTTGTGACAGTATAGAATTCTTAAGCATCCTGTGTATGTTTGTTAGCAAAATCCATTTTGTCAATTTTTTGCAAAATGACGACAAGTATTAAAATTCAATCACTTATAACTCAGTAGTGTTGAATTTTGGCAAAAAGGTCTCTATACATGAAATGTTGAGAAGCCTAAAGTTCATGTAAGTAAAATATAAAAAATATATATTTTTGCTTGAAAACAAGCGATGTATCAGTTCGATCGTACCCCCATACTAGCCATTTTGAGACTTTCAGAAGAGTTAACGCTCTTAACTGTTTGGTTTCGAAGATAAAAATTTAAATTTTGAGTATCGCATAGAACTAACGTGCAGCCCCTATACGTTATGTTTAAAAAAAATATATAAAATTTTTTTTCAAAATGGCGGCTAATGTAAAAATTCAAAGTGTCATAACTTTGCTAAATGAAATCCTACTAAAAAATGTTTAATGCAAAAAGTGTTTGGAATTTTAATTTGCATATAAAAGCAATTTTTAATTATTTTTTTTTTAATAAAAACCGTGTCTTACCATATATTGACCGAGACCTCGAACGAGCTTTTATGCGACTCTGCATATAGTTAACGCTCGTATGAGGCTTCTATTCAAGAAATCGACTTGAATTTTTTATACAAAATAGAGCTTTCAACTATACTTACGATACTATAAAAAAAAATTAAAAATTAAAAAATAAAAGTATTTTTTTTTCAAAACACGTTTAGTGTGATGAGTCGATCGACCCACCATACATACGCTCATAAGATTTTCAATATAGTTTAGGTCAGTGTGAGCTTATTTATACATATTTGAATTTCAATTTTTGTGACAGTATAGAATTCTTAAGCATCCTGTGTATGTTTGTTAGCAAAATCCATTTTGTCAATTTTTTGCAAAATGACGACAAGTATTAAAATTCAATCACTTATAACTCAGTAGTGTTGAATTTTGGCAAAAAGGTCTCTATACATGAAATGTTGAGAAGCCTAAAGTTCATCTAAGTAAAATATAAAAAATATATATTTTTGCTTGAAAACAAGCGATGTATCAGTTCGATCGTACCCCCATACTAGCCATTTTGAGACTTTCGGAAGAGTTAACGCTCTTAACTGTTTGGTTTCGAAGATAAAAATTTAAATTTTGAGTATCGCATAGAACTAACGTGCAGCCCCTATACGTTATGTTTAAAAAATATATATAAATTTTTTTTTCAAAATAGCGGCTAATGTAAAAATTCAAAGTGTCATAACTTTGCTAAATAAAATCCTACTACAAAATGTTTAATGCAAAAAGTGTTTGGAATTTTAATTTGCATATAAAAGCAATTTTTAATTATTTTTTTTTCAATAAAAACCGAGTCTTACCATATATTGACCGAGACCTCGAACGAGCTTTTATGCGACTCTGCATATAGTTAACGCTCGTATGAGGCTTCTATTCAAGAAATCGACTTGAATTTTTTATACAAAATAGAGCTTTCGACTATACTTACGATACTATAAAAAAAAATTAAAAATTAAAAAATAAAAGTATTTTTTTTTCAAAACACGTTTAGTGTGATGAGTCGATCGACCCACCATACATACGCTCATAAGATTTTCAATATAGTTTAGGTCAGTGTGAGCTTGTTTATACATATTTGAATTTCAATTTTTGTGACAGTATAGAATTCTTAAGCATCCTGTGTATGTTTGTTAGCAAAATCCATTTTGTCAATTTTTTGCAAAATGACGACAAGTATTAAAATTCAATCACTTATAACTCAGTAGTGTTGAATTTTGGCAAAAAGGTCTCTATACATGAAATGTTGAGAAGCCTAAAGTTCATCTAAGTAAAATATAAAAAATATATATTTTTGCTTGAAAACAAGCGATGTATCAGTTCGATCGTACCCCCATACTAGCCATTTTGAGACTTTCGGAAGAGTTAACGCTCTTAACTGTTTGGTTTCGAAGATAAAAATTTAAATTTTGAGTATCGCATAGAACTAACGTGCAGCCCCTATACGTTATGTTTAAAAAATATATATAAATTTTTTTTTCAAAATGGCGGCTAATGTAAAAATTCAAAGTGTCATAACTTTGCTAAATGAAATCCTACTAAAAAATGTTTAATGCAAAAAGTGTTTGGAATTTTAATTTGCATATAAAAGCAATTTTTAATTATTTTTTTTTTAATAAAAACCGAGTCTTACCATATATTGACCGAGACCTCGAACGAGCTTTTATGCGACTCTGCATATAGTTAACGCTCGTATGAGGCTTCTATTCAAGAAATCGACTTGAATTTTTTATACAAAATAGAGCTTTCGACTATACTTACGATACTATAAAAAAAAATTAAAAATTAAAAAATTAAAGTATTTTTTTTTCAAAACACGTTTAGTGTGATGAGTCGTTCGACCCACCATACATACGCTCATAAGATTTTCAATATAGTTTAGGTCAGTGTGAGCTTGTTTATACATATTTGAATTTCAATTTTTGTGACAGTATAGAATTCTTAAGCATCCTGTGTATGTTTGTTAGCAAAATCCATTTTGTCAATTTTTTGCAAAATGACGACAAGTATTAAAATTCAATCACTTATAACTCAGTAGTGTTGAATTTTGGCAAAAAGGTCTCTATACATAAAATGTTGAGAAGCCTAAAGTTCATCTAAGTAAAATATAAAAAATATATATTTTTGCTTGAAAACAAGCGATGTATCAGTTCGATCGTACCCCCATACTAGCCATTTTGAGACTTTCGGAAGAGTTAACGCTCTTAACTGTTTGGTTTCGAAGATAAAAATTTAAATTTTAAGTATCGCATAGAACTAACGTGCAGCCCCTATACGTTATGTTTAAAAAAAATATATAAAATTTTTTTTCAAAATGGCGGCTAATGTAAAAATTCAAAGTGTCATAACTTTGCTAAATGAAATCCTACTAAAAAATGTTTAATGCAAAAAGTGTTTGGAATTTTAATTTGCATATAAAAGCAATTTTTAATTATTTTTTTTTTAATAAAAACCGAGTCTTACCATATATTGACCGAGACCTCGAACGAGCTTTTATGCGACTCTGCATATAGTTAACGCTCGTATAAGGCTTCTATTCAAGAAATCGACTTAAATTTTTTATACAAAATAGAGCTTTCGACTATACTTACGATACTATAAAAAAAAATTAAAAATTAAAAAATAAAAGTATTTTTTTTTCAAAACACGTTTAGTGTGATGAGTCGATCGACCCACCATACATACGCTCATAAGATTTTCAATATAGTTTAGGTCAGTGTGAGCTTATTTATACATATTTGAATTTCAATTTTTGTGACAGTATAGAATTCTTAAGCATCCTGTGTATGTTTGTTAGCAAAATCCATTTTGTCAATTTTTTGCAAAATGACGACAAGTATTAAAATTCAATCACTAATAACTCAGTAGTGTTGAATTTTGGCAAAAAGGTCTCTATACATGAAATGTTGAGAAGCCTAAAGTTCATCTAAGTAAAATATAAAAAATATATATTTTTGCTTGAAAACAAGCGATGTATCAGTTCGATCGTACCCCCATACTAGCCATTTTGAGACTTTCGGAAGAGTTAACGCTCTTAACTGTTTGGTTTCGAAGATAAAAATTTAAATTTTGAGTATCGCATAGAACTAACGTGCAGCCCCTATACGTTATGTTTAAAAAAAATATATAAAATTTTTTTTCAAAATGGCGGCTAATGTAAAAATTCAAAGTGTTATAACTTTGCTAAATAAAATCCTACTAAAAAATGTTTAATGCAAAAAGTGTTTGAAATTTTAATTTGCATATAAAAGCAATTTTTAATTATTTTTTTTTTTAAAAAAACCGAGTCTTACCATATATTGACCGAGACCTCGAACGAGCTTTTATGCGACTCTGCATATAGTTAACGCTCGTATGAGGCTTCTATTTAAGAAATCGACTTGAATTTTTTATACAAAATAGAGCTTTCGACTATACTTACGATACTATAAAAAAAAATAAAAAAATAAAAAATAAAAGTATTTTTTTTTCAAAACACGTTTAGTGTGATGAGTCGATCGACCCACCATACATACGCTCATAAGATTTTCAATATAGTTTAGGTCAGTGTGAACTTATTTATACATATTTGAATTTCAATTTTTGTGACAGTATAGAATTCTTAAGCATCCTGTGTATGTTTGTTAGCAAAATCCATTTTGTCAATTTTTTGCAAAATGACGACAAGTATTAAAATTCAATCACTTATAACTCAGTAGTGTTGAATTTTGGCAAAAAGGTCTCTATACATGAAATGTTGAGAAGCCTAAAGTTCATCTAAGTAAAATATAAAAAATATATATTTTTGCTTGAAAACAAGCGATGTATCAGTTCGATCGTACCCCCATACTAGCCATTTTGAGACTTTCGGAAGAGTTAACGCTCTTAACTGTTTGGTTTCGAAGATAAAAATTTAAATTTTGAGTATCGCATAGAACTAACGTGCAGCCCCTATACGTTATGTTTAAAAAAAATATATAAAATTTTTTTTCAAAATGGCGGCTAATGTAAAAATTCAAAGTGTCATAACTTTGCTAAATGAAATCCTACTAAAAAATGTTTAATGCAAAAAGTGTTTGGAATTTTAATTTGCATATAAAAGCAATTTTTAATTATTTTTTTTTTAATAAAAACCGAGTCTTACCATATATTGACCGAGACCTCGAACGAGCTTTTATGCGACTCTGCATATAGTTAACGCTCGTATGAGGCTTCTATTTAAGAAATCGACTTGAATTTTTTATACAAAATAGAGCTTTCGATTATTCTTACGATACTATAAAAAAAAATTAAAAATTAAAAAATAAAAGTATTTTTTTTTCAAAACACGTTTAGTGTGATGAGTCGATCGACCCACCATACATACGCTCATAAGATTTTCAATATAGTTTAGGTCAGTGTGAGCTTATTTATACATATTTGAATTTCAATTTTTGTGTCAGTATAGAATTCTTAAGCATCCTGTGTATGTTTGTTAGCAAAATCCATTTTGTCAATTTTTTGCAAAATGACGACAAGTATTAAAATTCAATCACTTATAACTCAGTAGTGTTGAATTTTAGCAAAAAGGTCTCTATACATGAAATGTTGAGAAGCCTAAAGTTCATCTAAGTAAAATATAAAAAATATATATTTTTGCTTAAAAACAAGCGATGGATCAGTTCGATCGTACCCCCATACTAGCCATTTTGAGACTTTCGGAAGAGTTAACGCTCTTAACTGTTTGGTTTCGAAGATAAAAATTTAAATTTTGAGTATCGCATAGAACTAACGTGCAGCCCCTATACGTTATGTTTAAAAAAAATATATAAAATTTTTTTTCAAAATGGCGGCTAATGTAAAAATTCAAAGTGTCATAACTTTGCTAAATGAAATCCTACTAAAAAATGTTTAATGCAAAAAGTGTTTGGAATTTTAATTTGCATATAAAAGCAATTTTTAATTATTTTTTTTTTAATAAAAACCGAGTCTTACCATATATTGACCGAGACCTCGAACGAGCTTTTATGCGACTCTGCATATAGTTAACGTTAGTATGAGGCTTCTATTCAAGAAATCGACTTGAATTTTTTATACAAAATAGAGCTTTCGACTATACTTACGATACTATAAAAAAAAATTAAAAATTAAAAAATAAAAGTATTTTTTTTCAAAACACGTTTAGTGTGATGAGTCGATCGACCCACCATACATACGCTCATAAGATTTTCAATATAGTTTAGGTCAGTGTGAGCTTGTTTATACATATTTGAATTTCAATTTTTGTGACAGTATAGAATTCTTAAGCATCCTGTGTATGTTTGTTAGCAAAATCTATTTTGTCAATTTTTTGCAAAATGACGACAAGTATTAAAATTCAATCACTTACAACTCAGTAGTGTTGAATTTTGGCAAAAAGGTCTCTATACATGAAATGTTGAGAAGCCTAAAGTTCATCTAAGTAAAATATAAAAAATATATATTTTTGCTTGAAAACAAGCGATGTATCAGTTCGATCGTACCCCCATACTAGAAATTTTGAGACTTTCGGAAGAGTTAACGCTCTTAACTGTTTGGTTTCGAAGATAAAAATTTAAATTTTGAGTATCGCATAGAACTAACGTGCAGCCCCTATACGTTATGTTTAAAAAAAATATATAAAATTTTTTTTCAAAATGGCGGCTAATGTAAAAATTCAAAGTGTCATAACTTTGCTAAATAAAATCCTACTAAAAAATGTTTAATGCAAAAAGTGTTTGGAATTTTAATTTGCATATAAAAGCAATTTTTAATTTTTTTTTTTTTAATAAAAACCGAGTCTTACCATATATTGACCGAGACCTCGAACGAGCTTTTATGCGACTCTGCATATAGTTAACGCTCGTATGAGGCTTCTATGCAAGAAATCGACTTGAATTTTTTATACAAAATAGAGCTTTCGACTATACTTACGATACTATAAAAAAAAATTAAAAATTAAAAAATAAAAGTATTTTTTTTTCAAAACACGTTTAGTGTGATGAGTCGATCGACCCACCATACATACGCTCATAAGATTTTCAATATAGTTTAGGTCAGTGTGAGCTTATTTATACATATTTGAATTTCAATTTTTGTGACAGTATAGAATTCTTAAGCATCCTGTGTATGTTTGTTAGCAAAATCCATTTTGTCAATTTTTTGCAAAATGACAACAAGTATTAAAATTCAATCACTTATAACTCAGTAGTGTTGAATTTTGGCAAAAAGGTCTCTATACATAAAATGTTGAGAAGCCTAAAGTTCATCTAAGTAAAATATAAAAAATATATATTTTTGCTTGAAAACAAGCGATGTATCAGTTCGATCGTACCCCCATACTAGCCATTTTGAGACTTTCGGAAGAGTTAACGCTCTTAACTGTTTGGTTTCGAAGATAAAAATTTAAATTTTGAGTATCGCATAGAACTAACGTGCAGCCCCTATACGTTATGTTTAAAAAAAATATATAAAATTTTTTTTGAAAATGGCGGCTAATGTAAAAATTCAAAGTGTCATAACTTTGCTAAATGAAATCCTACTAAAAAATGTTTAATGCAAAAAGTGTTTGGAATTTTAATTTGCATATAAAAGCAATTTTTAATTATTTTTTTTTTAATAAAAACCGAGTCTTACCATATATTGACCGAGACCTCGAACGAGCTTTTATGCGACTCTGCATATAGTTAACGCTCGTATGAGGCTTCTATTCAAGAAATCGACTTGAATTTTTTATACAAAATAGAGCTTTCGACTATACTTACGATACTATAAAAAAAAATTAAAAATTAAAAAATAAAAGTATTTTTTTTTCAAAACACGTTTAGTGTGATGAGTCGTATCTATATATCCCACCATACATACGCTCATAAGATTTTCAATATAGTTTAGGTCAGTGTGAGCTTATTTATACATATTTGAATTTCAATTTTTGTGACAGTATAGAATTCTTAAGCATCCTGTGTATGTTTGTTAGCAAAATCCATTTTGTCAATTTTTTGCAAAATGACGACAAGTATTAAAATTCAATCACTTATAACTCAGTAGTGTTGAATTTTGGCAAAAAGGTCTCTATACATGAAATGTTGAGAAGCCTAAAGTTCATCTAAGTAAAATATAAAAAATATATATTTTTGCTTGAAAACAAGCGATGTATCAGTTCGATCGTACCCCCATACTAGCCATTTTGAGACTTTCGGAAGAGTTAACGCTCTTAACTGTTTGGTTTCGAAGATAAAAATTTAAATTTTGAGTATCGCATAGAACTAACGTGCAGCCCCTATACGTTATATTTAAAAAAAATATATAAAATTTTTTTTCAAAATGGCGGCTAATGTAAAAATTAAAAGTGTCATAACTTTGCTAAATGAAATCCTACTAAAAAATGTTTAATGCAAAAAGTGTTTGGAATTTTAATTTGCATATAAAAGCAATTTTTAATTTTTTTTTTTTTAATAAAAACCGAGTCTTACCATATATTGACCGAGACCTCGAACGAGCTTTTATGCGACTCTGCATATAGTTAACGCTCGTATGAGGCTTCTATTCAAGAAATCGACTTGAATTTTTTATACAAAATAGAGCTTTCGACTATACTTACGATACTATAAAAAAAAATTAAAAATTAAAAAATAAAAGTATTTTTTTTTCAAAACACGTTTAGTGTGATGAGTCGATCGACCCACCATACATACGCTCATAAGATTTTCAATATAGTTAAGGTCAGTGTGAGCTTATTTATACATATTTGAATTTCAATTTTTGTGACAGTATAGAATTCTTAAGCATCCTGTGTATGTTTGTTAGCAAAATCCATTTTGTCAATTTTTTGCAAAATGACGACAAGTATTAAAATTCAATCACTTATAACTCAGTAGTGTTGAATTTTGGCAAAAAGGTCTCTATACATGAAATGTTGAGAAGCCTTAAGTTCATCTAAGTAAAATATAAAAAATATATATTTTTGCTTGAAAACAAGCGATGTATCAGTTCGATCGTACCCCCATACTAGCCATTTTGAGACTTTCGGAAGAGTTAACGCTCTTAACTGTTTGGTTTCGAAGATAAAAATTTAAATTTTGAGTATCGCATAGAACTAACGTGCAGCCCCTATACGTTATGTTTAAAAAAAATATATAAATTTTTTTTTCAAAATGGCGGCTAATGTAAAAATTCAAAGTGTCATAACTTTGCTAAATAAAATCCTACTAAAAAATGTTTAATGCAAAAAGTGTTTGGAATTTTAATTTGCATATAAAAGCAATTTTTAATTATTTTTTTTTTAATAAAAACCGAGTCTTACCATATATTGACCGAGACCTCGAACGAGCTTTTATGCGACTCTGCATATAGTTAACGCTCGTATGAGGCTTCTATTCAAGAAATCGACTTGAATTTTTTATACAAAATAGAGCTTTCTACTATACTTACGATACTATAAAAAAAAATTAAAAATTAAAAAATAAAAGTATTTTTTTTTCAAAACACGTTTAGTGTGATGAGTCGATCGACCCACCATACATACGCTCATAAGATTTTCAATATAGTTTAGGTCAGTGTGAGCTTATTTATACATATTTGAATTTCAATTTTTGTGACAGTATAGAATTCTTAAGCATCCTGTGTATGTTTGTTAGCAAAATCCATTTTGTCAATTTTTTGCAAAATGACGACAAGTATTAAAATTCAATCACTTATAACTCAGTAGTGTTGAATTTTGGCAAAAAGGTCTCTATACATGAAATGTTGAGAAGCCTAAAGTTCATCTAAGTAAAATATAAAAAATATATATTTTTGCTTGAAAACAAGCGATGTATCAGTTCGATCGTACCCCCATACTAGCCATTTTGAGACTTTCGGAAGAGTTAACGCTCTTAACTGTTTGGTTTCGAAGATAAAAATTTAAATTTTGAGTATCGCATAGAACTAACGTGCAGCCCCTATACGTTATGTTTAAAAAAAATATATAAATTTTTTTTTCAAAATGGCGGCTAATGTAAAAATTCAAAGTGTCATAACTTTGCTAAATGAAATCCTACTAAAAAATGTTTAATGCAAAAAGTGTTTGGAATTTTAATTTGCATATAAAAGCAATTTTTTATTATTTTTTTTTTAATAAAAACCGAGTCTTACCATATATTGACCGAGACCTCGAACGAGCTTTTATGCGACTCTGCATATAGTTAACGCTCGTATGAGGCTTCTATTTAAGAAATCGACTTGAATTTTTTATACAAAATAGAGCTTTCGACTATACTTACGATACTATAAAAAAAAATTAAAAATTAAAAAATAAAAGTATTTTTTTTTCAAAACACGTTTAGTGTGATGAGTCGATCGACCCACCATACATACGCTCATAAGATTTTTAATATAGTTTAGGTCAGTGTGAGCTTATTTATACATATTTGAATTTCAATTTTTGTGACAGTATAGAATTCTTAAGCATCCTGTGTATGTTTGTTAGCAAAATCCATTTTGTCAATTTTTTGCAAAATGACGACAAGTATTAAAATTCAATCACTTATAACTCAGTAGTGTTGAATTTTGGCAAAAAGGTCTCTATACATGAAATGTTGAGAAGCCTAAAGTTCATCTAAGTAAAATATAAAAAATATATATTTTTGCTTGAAAACAAGCGATGTATCAGTTCGATCGTACCCCCATACTAGCCATTTTGAGACTTTCGGAAGAGTTAACGCTCTTAACTGTTTGGTTTCGAAGAAAAAAATTTAAATTTTGAGTATCGCATAGAACTAACGTGCAGCCCCTATACGTTATGTTTAAAAAAAATATATAAAATTTTTTTTTAAAATGGCGGCTAATGTAAAAATTCAAAGTGTCATAACTTTGCTAAATGAAATCCTACTAAAAAATGTTTAATGCAAAAAGTGTTTGGAATTTTAATTTGCATATAAAAGCAATTTTTAATTATTTTTTTTTTAATAAAAACCGAGTCTTACCATATATTGACCGAGACCTCGAACGAGCTTTTATGCGACTCTGCATATAGTTAACGCTCGTATGAGGCTTCTATTCAAGAAATCGACTTGAATTTTTTATACAAAATAGAGCTTTCTACTATACTTACGATACTATAAAAAAAAATTAAAAATTAAAAAATAAAAGTATTTTTTTTTCAAAACACGTTTAGTGTGATGAGTCGATCGACCCACCATACATACGCTCATAAGATTTTCAATATAGTTTAGGTCAGTGTGAGCTTATTTATACATATTTGAATTTCAATTTTTGTGACAGTATAGAATTCTTAAGCATCCTGTGTATGTTTGTTAGCAAAATCCATTTTGTCAATTTTTTGCAAAATGACGACAAGTATTAAAATTCAATCACTTATAACTCAGTAGTGTTGAATTTTGGCAAAAAGGTCTCTATACATGAAATGTTGAGAAGCCTAAAGTTCATCTAAGTAAAATATAAAAAATATATATTTTTGCTTGAAAACAAGCGATGTATCAGTTCGATCGTACCCCCATACTAGCCATTTTGAGACTTTCGGAAGAGTTAACGCTCTTAACTGTTTGGTTTCGAAGATAAAAATTTAAATTTTGAGTATCGCATAGAACTAACGTGCAGCCCCTATACGTTATGTTTAAAAAAAATATATAAATTTTTTTTTCAAAATGGCGGCTAATGTAAAAATTCAAAGTGTCATAACTTTGCTAAATGAAATCCTACTAAAAAATGTTTAATGCAAAAAGTGTTTGGAATTTTAATTTGCATATAAAAGCAATTTTTTATTATTTTTTTTTTAATAAAAACCGAGTCTTACCATATATTGACCGAGACCTCGAACGAGCTTTTATGCGACTCTGCATATAGTTAACGCTCGTATGAGGCTTCTATTTAAGAAATCGACTTGAATTTTTTATACAAAATAGAGCTTTCGACTATACTTACGATACTATAAAAAAAAATTAAAAATTAAAAAATAAAAGTATTTTTTTTTCAAAACACGTTTAGTGTGATGAGTCGATCGACCCACCATACATACGCTCATAAGATTTTTAATATAGTTTAGGTCAGTGTGAGCTTATTTATACATATTTGAATTTCAATTTTTGTGACAGTATAGAATTCTTAAGCATCCTGTGTATGTTTGTTAGCAAAATCCATTTTGTCAATTTTTTGCAAAATGACGACAAGTATTAAAATTCAATCACTTATAACTCAGTAGTGTTGAATTTTGGCAAAAAGGTCTCTATACATGAAATGTTGAGAAGCCTAAAGTTCATCTAAGTAAAATATAAAAAATATATATTTTTGCTTGAAAACAAGCGATGTATCAGTTCGATCGTACCCCCATACTAGCCATTTTGAGACTTTCGGAAGAGTTAACGCTCTTAACTGTTTGGTTTCGAAGAAAAAAATTTAAATTTTGAGTATCGCATAGAACTAACGTGCAGCCCCTATACGTTATGTTTAAAAAAAATATATAAAATTTTTTTTTAAAATGGCGGCTAATGTAAAAATTCAAAGTGTCATAACTTTGCTAAATGAAATCCTACTAAAAAATGTTTAATGCAAAAAGTGTTTGGAATTTTAATTTGCATATAAAAGCAATTTTTAATTATTTTTTTTTTAATAAAAACCGAGTCTTACCATATATTGACCGAGACCTCGAACGAGCTTTTATGCGACTCTGCATATAGTTAACGCTCGTATGAGGCTTCTATTCAAGAAATCGACTTGAATTTTTTATACAAAATAGAGCTTTCTACTATACTTACGATACTATAAAAAAAAATTAAAAATTAAAAAATAAAAGTATTTTTTTTTCAAAACACGTTTAGTGTGATGAGTCGATCGACCCACCATACATACGCTCATAAGATTTTCAATATAGTTTAGGTCAGTGTGAGCTTATTTATACATATTTGAATTTCAATTTTTGTGACAGTATAGAATTCTTAAGCATCCTGTGTATGTTTGTTAGCAAAATCCATTTTGTCAATTTTTTGCAAAATGACGACAAGTATTAAAATTCAATCACTTATAACTCAGTAGTGTTGAATTTTGGCAAAAAGGTCTCTATACATGAAATGTTGAGAAGCCTAAAGTTCATCTAAGTAAAATATAAAAAATATATATTTTTGCTTGAAAACAAGCGATGTATCAGTTCGATCGTACCCCCATACTAGCCATTTTGAGACTTTCGGAAGAGTTAACGCTCTTAACTGTTTGGTTTCGAAGATAAAAATTTAAATTTTGAGTATCGCATAGAACTAACGTGCAGCCCCTATACGTTATGTTTAAAAAAAATATATAAATTTTTTTTTCAAAATGGCGGCTAATGTAAAAATTCAAAGTGTCATAACTTTGCTAAATGAAATCCTACTAAAAAATGTTTAATGCAAAAAGTGTTTGAAATTTTAATTTGCATATAAAAGCAATTTTTTATTATTTTTTTTTTAATAAAAACCGAGTCTTACCATATATTGACCGAGACCTCGAACGAGCTTTTATGCGACTCTGCATATAGTTAACGCTCGTATGAGGCTTCTATTTAAGAAATCGACTTGAATTTTTTATACAAAATAGAGCTTTCGACTATACTTACGATACTATAAAAAAAAATTAAAAATTAAAAAATAAAAGTATTTTTTTTTCAAAACACGTTTAGTGTGATGAGTCGATCGACCCACCATACATACGCTCATAAGATTTTTAATATAGTTTAGGTCAGTGTGAGCTTATTTATACATATTTGAATTTCAATTTTTGTGACAGTATAGAATTCTTAAGCATCCTGTGTATGTTTGTTAGCAAAATCCATTTTGTCAATTTTTTGCAAAATGACGACAAGTATTAAAATTCAATCACTTATAACTCAGTAGTGTTGAATTTTGGCAAAAAGGTCTCTATACATGAAATGTTGAGAAGCCTAAAGTTCATCTAAGTAAAATATAAAAAATATATATTTTTGCTTGAAAACAAGCGATGTATCAGTTCGATCGTACCCCCATACTAGCCATTTTGAGACTTTCGGAAGAGTTAACGCTCTTAACTGTTTGGTTTCGAAGATAAAAATTTAAATTTTGAGTATCGCATAGAACTAACGTGCAGCCCCTATACGTTATGTTTAAAAAAAATATATAAATTTTTTTTTCAAAATGGCGGCTAATGTAAAAATTCAAAGTGTCATAACTTTGCTAAATGAAATCCTACTAAAAAATGTTTAATGCAAAAAGTGTTTGGAATTTTAATTTGCATATAAAAGCAATTTTTTATTATTTTTTTTTTAATAAAAACCGAGTCTTACCATATATTGACCGAGACCTCGAACGAGCTTTTATGCGACTCTGCATATAGTTAACGCTCGTATGAGGCTTCTATTTAAGAAATCGACTTGAATTTTTTATACAAAATAGAGCTTTCGACTATACTTACGATACTATAAAAAAAAATTAAAAATTAAAAAATAAAAGTATTTTATTTTCAAAACACGTTTAGTGTGATGAGTCGATCGACCCACCATACATACGCTCATAAGATTTTTAATATAGTTTAGGTCAGTGTGAGCTTATTTATACATATTTGAATTTCAATTTTTGTGACAGTATAGAATTCTTAAGCATCCTGTGTATGTTTGTTAGCAAAATCCATTTTGTCAATTTTTTGCAAAATGACGACAAGTATTAAAATTCAATCACTTATAACTCAGTAGTGTTGAATTTTGGCAAAAAGGTCTCTATACATGAAATGTTGAGAAGCCTAAAGTTCATCTAAGTAAAATATAAAAAATATATATTTTTGCTTGAAAACAAGCGATGTATCAGTTCGATCGTACCCCCATACTAGCCATTTTGAGACTTTCGGAAGAGTTAACGCTCTTAACTGTTTGGTTTCGAAGAAAAAAATTTAAATTTTGAGTATCGCATAGAACTAACGTGCAGCCCCTATACGTTATGTTTAAAAAAAATATATAAAATTTTTTTTTAAAATGGCGGCTAATGTAAAAATTCAAAGTGTCATAACTTTGCTAAATGAAATCCTACTAAAAAATGTTTAATGCAAAAAGTGTTTGGAATTTTAATTTGCATATAAAAGCAATTTTTAATTATTTTTTTTTTAATAAAAACCGAGTCTTACCATATATTGACCGAGACCTCGAACGAGCTTTTATGCGACTCTGCATATAGTTAACGCTCGTATGAGGCTTCTATTCAAGAAATCGACTTGAATTTTTTATACAAAATAGAGCTTTCTACTATACTTACGATACTATAAAAAAAAATTAAAAATTAAAAAATAAAAGTATTTTTTTTTCAAAACACGTTTAGTGTGATGAGTCGATCGACCCACCATACATACGCTCATAAGATTTTCAATATAGTTTAGGTCAGTGTGAGCTTATTTATACATATTTGAATTTCAATTTTTGTGACAGTATAGAATTCTTAAGCATCCTGTGTATGTTTGTTAGCAAAATCCATTTTGTCAATTTTTTGCAAAATGACGACAAGTATTAAAATTCAATCACTTATAACTCAGTAGTGTTGAATTTTGGCAAAAAGGTCTCTATACATGAAATGTTGAGAAGCCTAAAGTTCATCTAAGTAAAATATAAAAAATATATATTTTTGCTTGAAAACAAGCGATGTATCAGTTCGATCGTACCCCCATACTAGCCATTTTGAGACTTTCGGAAGAGTTAACGCTCTTAACTGTTTGGTTTCGAAGATAAAAATTTAAATTTTGAGTATCGCATAGAACTAACGTGCAGCCCCTATACGTTATGTTTAAAAAAAATATATAAATTTTTTTTTCAAAATGGCGGCTAATGTAAAAATTCAAAGTGTCATAACTTTGCTAAATGAAATCCTACTAAAAAATGTTTAATGCAAAAAGTGTTTGGAATTTTAATTTGCATATAAAAGCAATTTTTTATTATTTTTTTTTTAATAAAAACCGAGTCTTACCATATATTGACCGAGACCTCGAACGAGCTTTTATGCGACTCTGCATATAGTTAACGCTCGTATGAGGCTTCTATTTAAGAAATCGACTTGAATTTTTTATACAAAATAGAGCTTTCGACTATACTTACGATACTATAAAAAAAAATTAAAAATTAAAAAATAAAAGTATTTTTTTTTCAAAACACGTTTAGTGTGATGAGTCGATCGACCCACCATACATACGCTCATAAGATTTTTAATATAGTTTAGGTCAGTGTGAGCTTATTTATACATATTTGAATTTCAATTTTTGTGACAGTATAGAATTCTTAAGCATCCTGTGTATGTTTGTTAGCAAAATCCATTTTGTCAATTTTTTGCAAAATGACGACAAGTATTAAAATTCAATCACTTATAACTCAGTAGTGTTGAATTTTGGCAAAAAGGTCTCTATACATGAAATGTTGAGAAGCCTAAAGTTCATCTAAGTAAAATATAAAAAATATATATTTTTGCTTGAAAACAAGCGATGTATCAGTTCGATCGTACCCCCATACTAGCCATTTTGAGACTTTCGGAAGAGTTAACGCTCTTAACTGTTTGGTTTCGAAGAAAAAAATTTAAATTTTGAGTATCGCATAGAACTAACGTGCAGCCCCTATACGTTATGTTTAAAAAAAATATATAAAATTTTTTTTTAAAATGGCGGCTAATGTAAAAATTCAAAGTGTCATAACTTTGCTAAATGAAATCCTACTAAAAAATGTTTAATGCAAAAAGTGTTTGGAATTTTAATTTGCATATAAAAGCAATTTTTAATTATTTTTTTTTTAATAAAAACCGAGTCTTACCATATATTGACCGAGACCTCGAACGAGCTTTTATGCGACTCTGCATATAGTTAACGCTCGTATGAGGCTTCTATTCAAGAAATCGACTTGAATTTTTTATACAAAATAGAGCTTTCTACTATACTTACGATACTATAAAAAAAAATTAAAAATTAAAAAATAAAAGTATTTTTTTTTCAAAACACGTTTAGTGTGATGAGTCGATCGACCCACCATACATACGCTCATAAGATTTTCAATATAGTTTAGGTCAGTGTGAGCTTATTTATACATATTTGAATTTCAATTTTTGTGACAGTATAGAATTCTTAAGCATCCTGTGTATGTTTGTTAGCAAAATCCATTTTGTCAATTTTTTGCAAAATGACGACAAGTATTAAAATTCAATCACTTATAACTCAGTAGTGTTGAATTTTGGCAAAAAGGTCTCTATACATGAAATGTTGAGAAGCCTAAAGTTCATCTAAGTAAAATATAAAAAATATATATTTTTGCTTGAAAACAAGCGATGTATCAGTTCGATCGTACCCCCATACTAGCCATTTTGAGACTTTCGGAAGAGTTAACGCTCTTAACTGTTTGGTTTCGAAGATAAAAATTTAAATTTTGAGTATCGCATAGAACTAACGTGCAGCCCCTATACGTTATGTTTAAAAAAAATATATAAATTTTTTTTTCAAAATGGCGGCTAATGTAAAAATTCAAAGTGTCATAACTTTGCTAAATGAAATCCTACTAAAAAATGTTTAATGCAAAAAGTGTTTGGAATTTTAATTTGCATATAAAAGCAATTTTTTATTATTTTTTTTTTAATAAAAACCGAGTCTTACCATATATTGACCGAGACCTCGAACGAGCTTTTATGCGACTCTGCATATAGTTAACGCTCGTATGAGGCTTCTATTTAAGAAATCGACTTGAATTTTTTATACAAAATAGAGCTTTCGACTATACTTACGATACTATAAAAAAAAATTAAAAATTAAAAAATAAAAGTATTTTTTTTTCAAAACACGTTTAGTGTGATGAGTCGATCGACCCACCATACATACGCTCATAAGATTTTTAATATAGTTTAGGTCAGTGTGAGCTTATTTATACATATTTGAATTTCAATTTTTGTGACAGTATAGAATTCTTAAGCATCCTGTGTATGTTTGTTAGCAAAATCCATTTTGTCAATTTTTTGCAAAATGACGACAAGTATTAAAATTCAATCACTTATAACTCAGTAGTGTTGAATTTTGGCAAAAAGGTCTCTATACATGAAATGTTGAGAAGCCTAAAGTTCATCTAAGTAAAATATAAAAAATATATATTTTTGCTTGAAAACAAGCGATGTATCAGTTCGATCGTACCCCCATACTAGCCATTTTGAGACTTTCGGAAGAGTTAACGCTCTTAACTGTTTGGTTTCGAAGAAAAAAATTTAAATTTTGAGTATCGCATAGAACTAACGTGCAGCCCCTATACGTTATGTTTAAAAAAAATATATAAAATTTTTTTTTAAAATGGCGGCTAATGTAAAAATTCAAAGTGTCATAACTTTGCTAAATGAAATCCTACTAAAAAATGTTTAATGCAAAAAGTGTTTGGAATTTTAATTTGCATATAAAAGCAATTTTTAATTATTTTTTTTTTAATAAAAACCGAGTCTTACCATATATTGACCGAGACCTCGAACGAGCTTTTATGCGACTCTGCATATAGTTAACGCTCGTATGAGGCTTCTATTCAAGAAATCGACTTGAATTTTTTATACAAAATAGAGCTTTCTACTATACTTACGATACTATAAAAAAAAATTAAAAATTAAAAAATAAAAGTATTTTTTTTTCAAAACACGTTTAGTGTGATGAGTCGATCGACCCACCATACATACGCTCATAAGATTTTCAATATAGTTTAGGTCAGTGTGAGCTTATTTATACATATTTGAATTTCAATTTTTGTGACAGTATAGAATTCTTAAGCATCCTGTGTATGTTTGTTAGCAAAATCCATTTTGTCAATTTTTTGCAAAATGACGACAAGTATTAAAATTCAATCACTTATAACTCAGTAGTGTTGAATTTTGGCAAAAAGGTCTCTATACATGAAATGTTGAGAAGCCTAAAGTTCATCTAAGTAAAATATAAAAAATATATATTTTTGCTTGAAAACAAGCGATGTATCAGTTCGATCGTACCCCCATACTAGCCATTTTGAGACTTTCGGAAGAGTTAACGCTCTTAACTGTTTGGTTTCGAAGATAAAAATTTAAATTTTGAGTATCGCATAGAACTAACGTGCAGCCCCTATACGTTATGTTTAAAAAAAATATATAAATTTTTTTTTCAAAATGGCGGCTAATGTAAAAATTCAAAGTGTCATAACTTTGCTAAATGAAATCCTACTAAAAAATGTTTAATGCAAAAAGTGTTTGGAATTTTAATTTGCATATAAAAGCAATTTTTTATTATTTTTTTTTTAATAAAAACCGAGTCTTACCATATATTGACCGAGACCTCGAACGAGCTTTTATGCGACTCTGCATATAGTTAACGCTCGTATGAGGCTTCTATTTAAGAAATCGACTTGAATTTTTTATACAAAATAGAGCTTTCGACTATACTTACGATACTATAAAAAAAAATTAAAAATTAAAAAATAAAAGTATTTTTTTTTCAAAACACGTTTAGTGTGATGAGTCGATCGACCCACCATACATACGCTCATAAGATTTTTAATATAGTTTAGGTCAGTGTGAGCTTATTTATACATATTTGAATTTCAATTTTTGTGACAGTATAGAATTCTTAAGCATCCTGTGTATGTTTGTTAGCAAAATCCATTTTGTCAATTTTTTGCAAAATGACGACAAGTATTAAAATTCAATCACTTATAACTCAGTAGTGTTGAATTTTGGCAAAAAGGTCTCTATACATGAAATGTTGAGAAGCCTAAAGTTCATCTAAGTAAAATATAAAAAATATATATTTTTGCTTGAAAACAAGCGATGTATCAGTTCGATCGTACCCCCATACTAGCCATTTTGAGACTTTCGGAAGAGTTAACGCTCTTAACTGTTTGGTTTCGAAGAAAAAAATTTAAATTTTGAGTATCGCATAGAACTAACGTGCAGCCCCTATACGTTATGTTTAAAAAAAATATATAAAATTTTTTTTTAAAATGGCGGCTAATGTAAAAATTCAAAGTGTCATAACTTTGCTAAATGAAATCCTACTAAAAAATGTTTAATGCAAAAAGTGTTTGGAATTTTAATTTGCATATAAAAGCAATTTTTAATTATTTTTTTTTTAATAAAAACCGAGTCTTACCATATATTGACCGAGACCTCGAACGAGCTTTTATGCGACTCTGCATATAGTTAACGCTCGTATGAGGCTTCTATTCAAGAAATCGACTTGAATTTTTTATACAAAATAGAGCTTTCTACTATACTTACGATACTATAAAAAAAAATTAAAAATTAAAAAATAAAAGTATTTTTTTTTCAAAACACGTTTAGTGTGATGAGTCGATCGACCCACCATACATACGCTCATAAGATTTTCAATATAGTTTAGGTCAGTGTGAGCTTATTTATACATATTTGAATTTCAATTTTTGTGACAGTATAGAATTCTTAAGCATCCTGTGTATGTTTGTTAGCAAAATCCATTTTGTCAATTTTTTGCAAAATGACGACAAGTATTAAAATTCAATCACTTATAACTCAGTAGTGTTGAATTTTGGCAAAAAGGTCTCTATACATGAAATGTTGAGAAGCCTAAAGTTCATCTAAGTAAAATATAAAAAATATATATTTTTGCTTGAAAACAAGCGATGTATCAGTTCGATCGTACCCCCATACTAGCCATTTTGAGACTTTCGGAAGAGTTAACGCTCTTAACTGTTTGGTTTCGAAGATAAAAATTTAAATTTTGAGTATCGCATAGAACTAACGTGCAGCCCCTATACGTTATGTTTAAAAAAAATATATAAATTTTTTTTTCAAAATGGCGGCTAATGTAAAAATTCAAAGTGTCATAACTTTGCTAAATGAAATCCTACTAAAAAATGTTTAATGCAAAAAGTGTTTGGAATTTTAATTTGCATATAAAAGCAATTTTTTATTATTTTTTTTTAATAAAAACCGAGTCTTACCATATATTGACCGAGACCTCGAACGAGCTTTTATGCGACTCTGCATATAGTTAACGCTCGTATGAGGCTTCTATTTAAGAAATCGACTTGAATTTTTTATACAAAATAGAGCTTTCGACTATACTTACGATACTATAAAAAAAAATTAAAAATTAAAAAATAAAAGTATTTTTTTTTCAAAACACGTTTAGTGTGATGAGTCGATCGACCCACCATACATACGCTCATAAGATTTTTAATATAGTTTAGGTCAGTGTGAGCTTATTTATACATATTTGAATTTCAATTTTTGTGACAGTATAGAATTCTTAAGCATCCTGTGTATGTTTGTTAGCAAAATCCATTTTGTCAATTTTTTGCAAAATGACGACAAGTATTAAAATTCAATCACTTATAACTCAGTAGTGTTGAATTTTGGCAAAAAGGTCTCTATACATGAAATGTTGAGAAGCCTAAAGTTCATCTAAGTAAAATATAAAAAATATATATTTTTGCTTGAAAACAAGCGATGTATCAGTTCGATCGTACCCCCATACTAGCCATTTTGAGACTTTCGGAAGAGTTAACGCTCTTAACTGTTTGGTTTCGAAGAAAAAAATTTAAATTTTGAGTATCGCATAGAACTAACGTGCAGCCCCTATACGTTATGTTTAAAAAAAATATATAAAATTTTTTTTTAAAATGGCGGCTAATGTAAAAATTCAAAGTGTCATAACTTTGCTAAATGAAATCCTACTAAAAAATGTTTAATGCAAAAAGTGTTTGGAATTTTAATTTGCATATAAAAGCAATTTTTAATTATTTTTTTTTTAATAAAAACCGAGTCTTACCATATATTGACCGAGACCTCGAACGAGCTTTTATGCGACTCTGCATATAGTTAACGCTCGTATGAGGCTTCTATTCAAGAAATCGACTTGAATTTTTTATACAAAATAGAGCTTTCTACTATACTTACGATACTATAAAAAAAAATTAAAAATTAAAAAATAAAAGTATTTTTTTTTCAAAACACGTTTAGTGTGATGAGTCGATCGACCCACCATACATACGCTCATAAGATTTTCAATATAGTTTAGGTCAGTGTGAGCTTATTTATACATATTTGAATTTCAATTTTTGTGACAGTATAGAATTCTTAAGCATCCTGTGTATGTTTGTTAGCAAAATCCATTTTGTCAATTTTTTGCAAAATGACGACAAGTATTAAAATTCAATCACTTATAACTCAGTAGTGTTGAATTTTGGCAAAAAGGTCTCTATACATGAAATGTTGAGAAGCCTAAAGTTCATCTAAGTAAAATATAAAAAATATATATTTTTGCTTGAAAACAAGCGATGTATCAGTTCGATCGTACCCCCATACTAGCCATTTTGAGACTTTCGGAAGAGTTAACGCTCTTAACTGTTTGGTTTCGAAGATAAAAATTTAAATTTTGAGTATCGCATAGAACTAACGTGCAGCCCCTATACGTTATGTTTAAAAAAAATATATAAATTTTTTTTTCAAAATGGCGGCTAATGTAAAAATTCAAAGTGTCATAACTTTGCTAAATGAAATCCTACTAAAAAATGTTTAATGCAAAAAGTGTTTGGAATTTTAATTTGCATATAAAAGCAATTTTTTATTATTTTTTTTTTAATAAAAACCGAGTCTTACCATATATTGACCGAGACCTCGAACGAGCTTTTATGCGACTCTGCATATAGTTAACGCTCGTATGAGGCTTCTATTTAAGAAATCGACTTGAATTTTTTATACAAAATAGAGCTTTCGACTATACTTACGATACTATAAAAAAAAATTAAAAATTAAAAAATAAAAGTATTTTTTTTTCAAAACACGTTTAGTGTGATGAGTCGATCGACCCACCATACATACGCTCATAAGATTTTTAATATAGTTTAGGTCAGTGTGAGCTTATTTATACATATTTGAATTTCAATTTTTGTGACAGTATAGAATTCTTAAGCATCCTGTGTATGTTTGTTAGCAAAATCCATTTTGTCAATTTTTTGCAAAATGACGACAAGTATTAAAATTCAATCACTTATAACTCAGTAGTGTTGAATTTTGGCAAAAAGGTCTCTATACATGAAATGTTGAGAAGCCTAAAGTTCATCTAAGTAAAATATAAAAAATATATATTTTTGCTTGAAAACAAGCGATGTATCAGTTCGATCGTACCCCCATACTAGCCATTTTGAGACTTTCGGAAGAGTTAACGCTCTTAACTGTTTGGTTTCGAAGAAAAAAATTTAAATTTTGAGTATCGCATAGAACTAACGTGCAGCCCCTATACGTTATGTTTAAAAAAAATATATAAAATTTTTTTTTAAAATGGCGGCTAATGTAAAAATTCAAAGTGTCATAACTTTGCTAAATGAAATCCTACTAAAAAATGTTTAATGCAAAAAGTGTTTGGAATTTTAATTTGCATATAAAAGCAATTTTTAATTATTTTTTTTTTAATAAAAACCGAGTCTTACCATATATTGACCGAGACCTCGAACGAGCTTTTATGCGACTCTGCATATAGTTAACGCTCGTATGAGGCTTCTATTCAAGAAATCGACTTGAATTTTTTATACAAAATAGAGCTTTCTACTATACTTACGATACTATAAAAAAAAATTAAAAATTAAAAAATAAAAGTATTTTTTTTTCAAAACACGTTTAGTGTGATGAGTCGATCGACCCACCATACATACGCTCATAAGATTTTCAATATAGTTTAGGTCAGTGTGAGCTTATTTATACATATTTGAATTTCAATTTTTGTGACAGTATAGAATTCTTAAGCATCCTGTGTATGTTTGTTAGCAAAATCCATTTTGTCAATTTTTTGCAAAATGACGACAAGTATTAAAATTCAATCACTTATAACTCAGTAGTGTTGAATTTTGGCAAAAAGGTCTCTATACATGAAATGTTGAGAAGCCTAAAGTTCATCTAAGTAAAATATAAAAAATATATATTTTTGCTTGAAAACAAGCGATGTATCAGTTCGATCGTACCCCCATACTAGCCATTTTGAGACTTTCGGAAGAGTTAACGCTCTTAACTGTTTGGTTTCGAAGATAAAAATTTAAATTTTGAGTATCGCATAGAACTAACGTGCAGCCCCTATACGTTATGTTTAAAAAAAATATATAAATTTTTTTTTCAAAATGGCGGCTAATGTAAAAATTCAAAGTGTCATAACTTTGCTAAATGAAATCCTACTAAAAAATGTTTAATGCAAAAAGTGTTTGGAATTTTAATTTGCATATAAAAGCAATTTTTTATTATTTTTTTTTTAATAAAAACCGAGTCTTACCATATATTGACCGAGACCTCGAACGAGCTTTTATGCGACTCTGCATATAGTTAACGCTCGTATGAGGCTTCTATTTAAGAAATCGACTTGAATTTTTTATACAAAATAGAGCTTTCGACTATACTTACGATACTATAAAAAAAAATTAAAAATTAAAAAATAAAAGTATTTTTTTTTCAAAACACGTTTAGTGTGATGAGTCGATCGACCCACCATACATACGCTCATAAGATTTTTAATATAGTTTAGGTCAGTGTGAGCTTATTTATACATATTTGAATTTCAATTTTTGTGACAGTATAGAATTCTTAAGCATCCTGTGTATGTTTGTTAGCAAAATCCATTTTGTCAATTTTTTGCAAAATGACGACAAGTATTAAAATTCAATCACTTATAACTCAGTAGTGTTGAATTTTGGCAAAAAGGTCTCTATACATGAAATGTTGAGAAGCCTAAAGTTCATCTAAGTAAAATATAAAAAATATATATTTTTGCTTGAAAACAAGCGATGTATCAGTTCGATCGTACCCCCATACTAGCCATTTTGAGACTTTCGGAAGAGTTAACGCTCTTAACTGTTTGGTTTCGAAGAAAAAAATTTAAATTTTGAGTATCGCATAGAACTAACGTGCAGCCCCTATACGTTATGTTTAAAAAAAATATATAAAATTTTTTTTTAAAATGGCGGCTAATGTAAAAATTCAAAGTGTCATAACTTTGCTAAATGAAATCCTACTAAAAAATGTTTAATGCAAAAAGTGTTTGGAATTTTAATTTGCATATAAAAGCAATTTTTAATTATTTTTTTTTTAATAAAAACCGAGTCTTACCATATATTGACCGAGACCTCGAACGAGCTTTTATGCGACTCTGCATATAGTTAACGCTCGTATGAGGCTTCTATTCAAGAAATCGACTTGAATTTTTTATACAAAATAGAGCTTTCTACTATACTTACGATACTATAAAAAAAAATTCAAAATTAAAAAATAAAAGTATTTTTTTTTCAAAACACGTTTAGTGTGATGAGTCGATCGACCCACCATACATACGCTCATAAGATTTTCAATATAGTTTAGGTCAGTGTGAGCTTATTTATACATATTTGAATTTCAATTTTTGTGACAGTATAGAATTCTTAAGCATCCTGTGTATGTTTGTTAGCAAAATCCATTTTGTCAATTTTTTGCAAAATGACGACAAGTATTAAAATTCAATCACTTATAACTCAGTAGTGTTGAATTTTGGCAAAAAGGTCTCTATACATGAAATGTTGAGAAGCCTAAAGTTCATCTAAGTAAAATATAAAAAATATATATTTTTGCTTGAAAACAAGCGATGTATCAGTTCGATCGTACCCCCATACTAGCCATTTTGAGACTTTCGGAAGAGTTAACGCTCTTAACTGTTTGGTTTCGAAGATAAAAATTTAAATTTTGAGTATCGCATAGAACTAACGTGCAGCCCCTATACGTTATGTTTAAAAAAAATATATAAATTTTTTTTTCAAAATGGCGGCTAATGTAAAAATTCAAAGTGTCATAACTTTGCTAAATGAAATCCTACTAAAAAATGTTTAATGCAAAAAGTGTTTGGAATTTTAATTTGCATATAAAAGCAATTTTTTATTATTTTTTTTTTAATAAAAACCGAGTCTTACCATATATTGACCGAGACCTCGAACGAGCTTTTATGCGACTCTGCATATAGTTAACGCTCGTATGAGGCTTCTATTTAAGAAATCGACTTGAATTTTTTATACAAAATAGAGCTTTCGACTATACTTACGATACTATAAAAAAAAATTAAAAATTAAAAAATAAAAGTATTTTTTTTTCAAAACACGTTTAGTGTGATGAGTCGATCGACCCACCATACATACGCTCATAAGATTTTTAATATAGTTTAGGTCAGTGTGAGCTTATTTATACATATTTGAATTTCAATTTTTGTGACAGTATAGAATTCTTAAGCATCCTGTGTATGTTTGTTAGCAAAATCCATTTTGTCAATTTTTTGCAAAATGACGACAAGTATTAAAATTCAATCACTTATAACTCAGTAGTGTTGAATTTTGGCAAAAAGGTCTCTATACATGAAATGTTGAGAAGCCTAAAGTTCATCTAAGTAAAATATAAAAAATATATATTTTTGCTTGAAAACAAGCGATGTATCAGTTCGATCGTACCCCCATACTAGCCATTTTGAGACTTTCGGAAGAGTTAACGCTCTTAACTGTTTGGTTTCGAAGAAAAAAATTTAAATTTTGAGTATCGCATAGAACTAACGTGCAGCCCCTATACGTTATGTTTAAAAAAAATATATAAAATTTTTTTTTAAAATGGCGGCTAATGTAAAAATTCAAAGTGTCATAACTTTGCTAAATGAAATCCTACTAAAAAATGTTTAATGCAAAAAGTGTTTGGAATTTTAATTTGCATATAAAAGCAATTTTTAATTATTTTTTTTTTAATAAAAACCGAGTCTTACCATATATTGACCGAGACCTCGAACGAGCTTTTATGCGACTCTGCATATAGTTAACGCTCGTATGAGGCTTCTATTCAAGAAATCGACTTGAATTTTTTATACAAAATAGAGCTTTCTACTATACTTACGATACTATAAAAAAAAATTAAAAATTAAAAAATAAAAGTATTTTTTTTTCAAAACACGTTTAGTGTGATGAGTCGATCGACCCACCATACATACGCTCATAAGATTTTCAATATAGTTTAGGTCAGTGTGAGCTTATTTATACATATTTGAATTTCAATTTTTGTGACAGTATAGAATTCTTAAGCATCCTGTGTATGTTTGTTAGCAAAATCCATTTTGTCAATTTTTTGCAAAATGACGACAAGTATTAAAATTCAATCACTTATAACTCAGTAGTGTTGAATTTTGGCAAAAAGGTCTCTATACATGAAATGTTGAGAAGCCTAAAGTTCATCTAAGTAAAATATAAAAAATATATATTTTTGCTTGAAAACAAGCGATGTATCAGTTCGATCGTACCCCCATACTAGCCATTTTGAGACTTTCGGAAGAGTTAACGCTCTTAACTGTTTGGTTTCGAAGATAAAAATTTAAATTTTGAGTATCGCATAGAACTAACGTGCAGCCCCTATACGTTATGTTTAAAAAAAATATATAAATTTTTTTTTCAAAATGGCGGCTAATGTAAAAATTCAAAGTGTCATAACTTTGCTAAATGAAATCCTACTAAAAAATGTTTAATGCAAAAAGTGTTTGGAATTTTAATTTGCATATAAAAGCAATTTTTTATTATTTTTTTTTTAATAAAAACCGAGTCTTACCATATATTGACCGAGACCTCGAACGAGCTTTTATGCGACTCTGCATATAGTTAACGCTCGTATGAGGCTTCTATTTAAGAAATCGACTTGAATTTTTTATACAAAATAGAGCTTTCGACTATACTTACGATACTATAAAAAAAAATTAAAAATTAAAAAATAAAAGTATTTTTTTTTCAAAACACGTTTAGTGTGATGAGTCGATCGACCCACCATACATACGCTCATAAGATTTTTAATATAGTTTAGGTCAGTGTGAGCTTATTTATACATATTTGAATTTCAATTTTTGTGACAGTATAGAATTCTTAAGCATCCTGTGTATGTTTGTTAGCAAAATCCATTTTGTCAATTTTTTGCAAAATGACGACAAGTATTAAAATTCAATCACTTATAACTCAGTAGTGTTGAATTTTGGCAAAAAGGTCTCTATACATGAAATGTTGAGAAGCCTAAAGTTCATCTAAGTAAAATATAAAAAATATATATTTTTGCTTGAAAACAAGCGATGTATCAGTTCGATCGTACCCCCATACTAGCCATTTTGAGACTTTCGGAAGAGTTAACGCTCTTAACTGTTTGGTTTCGAAGAAAAAAATTTAAATTTTGAGTATCGCATAGAACTAACGTGCAGCCCCTATACGTTATGTTTAAAAAAAATATATAAAATTTTTTTTTAAAATGGCGGCTAATGTAAAAATTCAAAGTGTCATAACTTTGCTAAATGAAATCCTACTAAAAAATGTTTAATGCAAAAAGTGTTTGGAATTTTAATTTGCATATAAAAGCAATTTTTAATTATTTTTTTTTTAATAAAAACCGAGTCTTACCATATATTGACCGAGACCTCGAACGAGCTTTTATGCGACTCTGCATATAGTTAACGCTCGTATGAGGCTTCTATTCAAGAAATCGACTTGAATTTTTTATACAAAATAGAGCTTTCTACTATACTTACGATACTATAAAAAAAAATTAAAAATTAAAAAATAAAAGTATTTTTTTTTCAAAACACGTTTAGTGTGATGAGTCGATCGACCCACCATACATACGCTCATAAGATTTTCAATATAGTTTAGGTCAGTGTGAGCTTATTTATACATATTTGAATTTCAATTTTTGTGACAGTATAGAATTCTTAAGCATCCTGTGTATGTTTGTTAGCAAAATCCATTTTGTCAATTTTTTGCAAAATGACGACAAGTATTAAAATTCAATCACTTATAACTCAGTAGTGTTGAATTTTGGCAAAAAGGTCTCTATACATGAAATGTTGAGAAGCCTAAAGTTCATCTAAGTAAAATATAAAAAATATATATTTTTGCTTGAAAACAAGCGATGTATCAGTTCGATCGTACCCCCATACTAGCCATTTTGAGACTTTCGGAAGAGTTAACGCTCTTAACTGTTTGGTTTCGAAGATAAAAATTTAAATTTTGAGTATCGCATAGAACTAACGTGCAGCCCCTATACGTTATGTTTAAAAAAAATATATAAATTTTTTTTTCAAAATGGCGGCTAATGTAAAAATTCAAAGTGTCATAACTTTGCTAAATGAAATCCTACTAAAAAATGTTTAATGCAAAAAGTGTTTGGAATTTTAATTTGCATATAAAAGCAATTTTTTATTATTTTTTTTTTAATAAAAACCGAGTCTTACCATATATTGACCGAGACCTCGAACGAGCTTTTATGCGACTCTGCATATAGTTAACGCTCGTATGAGGCTTCTATTTAAGAAATCGACTTGAATTTTTTATACAAAATAGAGCTTTCGACTATACTTACGATACTATAAAAAAAAATTAAAAATTAAAAAATAAAAGTATTTTTTTTTCAAAACACGTTTAGTGTGATGAGTCGATCGACCCACCATACATACGCTCATAAGATTTTTAATATAGTTTAGGTCAGTGTGAGCTTATTTATACATATTTGAATTTCAATTTTTGTGACAGTATAGAATTCTTAAGCATCCTGTGTATGTTTGTTAGCAAAATCCATTTTGTCAATTTTTTGCAAAATGACGACAAGTATTAAAATTCAATCACTTATAACTCAGTAGTGTTGAATTTTGGCAAAAAGGTCTCTATACATGAAATGTTGAGAAGCCTAAAGTTCATCTAAGTAAAATATAAAAAATATATATTTTTGCTTGAAAACAAGCGATGTATCAGTTCGATCGTACCCCCATACTAGCCATTTTGAGACTTTCGGAAGAGTTAACGCTCTTAACTGTTTGGTTTCGAAGAAAAAAATTTAAATTTTGAGTATCGCATAGAACTAACGTGCAGCCCCTATACGTTATGTTTAAAAAAAATATATAAAATTTTTTTTTAAAATGGCGGCTAATGTAAAAATTCAAAGTGTCATAACTTTGCTAAATGAAATCCTACTAAAAAATGTTTAATGCAAAAAGTGTTTGGAATTTTAATTTGCATATAAAAGCAATTTTTAATTATTTTTTTTTTAATAAAAACCGAGTCTTACCATATATTGACCGAGACCTCGAACGAGCTTTTATGCGACTCTGCATATAGTTAACGCTCGTATGAGGCTTCTATTCAAGAAATCGACTTGAATTTTTTATACAAAATAGAGCTTTCTACTATACTTACGATACTATAAAAAAAAATTAAAAATTAAAAAATAAAAGTATTTTTTTTTCAAAACACGTTTAGTGTGATGAGTCGATCGACCCACCATACATACGCTCATAAGATTTTCAATATAGTTTAGGTCAGTGTGAGCTTATTTATACATATTTGAATTTCAATTTTTGTGACAGTATAGAATTCTTAAGCATCCTGTGTATGTTTGTTAGCAAAATCCATTTTGTCAATTTTTTGCAAAATGACGACAAGTATTAAAATTCAATCACTTATAACTCAGTAGTGTTGAATTTTGGCAAAAAGGTCTCTATACATGAAATGTTGAGAAGCCTAAAGTTCATCTAAGTAAAATATAAAAAATATATATTTTTGCTTGAAAACAAGCGATGTATCAGTTCGATCGTACCCCCATACTAGCCATTTTGAGACTTTCGGAAGAGTTAACGCTCTTAACTGTTTGGTTTCGAAGATAAAAATTTAAATTTTGAGTATCGCATAGAACTAACGTGCAGCCCCTATACGTTATGTTTAAAAAAAATATATAAATTTTTTTTTCAAAATGGCGGCTAATGTAAAAATTCAAAGTGTCATAACTTTGCTAAATGAAATCCTACTAAAAAATGTTTAATGCAAAAAGTGTTTGGAATTTTAATTTGCATATAAAAGCAATTTTTTATTATTTTTTTTTTAATAAAAACCGAGTCTTACCATATATTGACCGAGACCTCGAACGAGCTTTTATGCGACTCTGCATATAGTTAACGCTCGTATGAGGCTTCTATTTAAGAAATCGACTTGAATTTTTTATACAAAATAGAGCTTTCGACTATACTTACGATACTATAAAAAAAAATTAAAAATTAAAAAATAAAAGTATTTTTTTTTCAAAACACGTTTAGTGTGATGAGTCGATCGACCCACCATACATACGCTCATAAGATTTTTAATATAGTTTAGGTCAGTGTGAGCTTATTTATACATATTTGAATTTCAATTTTTGTGACAGTATAGAATTCTTAAGCATCCTGTGTATGTTTGTTAGCAAAATCCATTTTGTCAATTTTTTGCAAAATGACGACAAGTATTAAAATTCAATCACTTATAACTCAGTAGTGTTGAATTTTGGCAAAAAGGTCTCTATACATGAAATGTTGAGAAGCCTAAAGTTCATCTAAGTAAAATATAAAAAATATATATTTTTGCTTGAAAACAAGCGATGTATCAGTTCGATCGTACCCCCATACTAGCCATTTTGAGACTTTCGGAAGAGTTAACGCTCTTAACTGTTTGGTTTCGAAGAAAAAAATTTAAATTTTGAGTATCGCATAGAACTAACGTGCAGCCCCTATACGTTATGTTTAAAAAAAATATATAAAATTTTTTTTTAAAATGGCGGCTAATGTAAAAATTCAAAGTGTCATAACTTTGCTAAATGAAATCCTACTAAAAAATGTTTAATGCAAAAAGTGTTTGGAATTTTAATTTGCATATAAAAGCAATTTTTAATTATTTTTTTTTTAATAAAAACCGAGTCTTACCATATATTGACCGAGACCTCGAACGAGCTTTTATGCGACTCTGCATATAGTTAACGCTCGTATGAGGCTTCTATTCAAGAAATCGACTTGAATTTTTTATACAAAATAGAGCTTTCTACTATACTTACGATACTATAAAAAAAAATTAAAAATTAAAAAATAAAAGTATTTTTTTTTCAAAACACGTTTAGTGTGATGAGTCGATCGACCCACCATACATACGCTCATAAGATTTTCAATATAGTTTAGGTCAGTGTGAGCTTATTTATACATATTTGAATTTCAATTTTTGTGACAGTATAGAATTCTTAAGCATCCTGTGTATGTTTGTTAGCAAAATCCATTTTGTCAATTTTTTGCAAAATGACGACAAGTATTAAAATTCAATCACTTATAACTCAGTAGTGTTGAATTTTGGCAAAAAGGTCTCTATACATGAAATGTTGAGAAGCCTAAAGTTCATCTAAGTAAAATATAAAAAATATATATTTTTGCTTGAAAACAAGCGATGTATCAGTTCGATCGTACCCCCATACTAGCCATTTTGAGAAGACTTTCGGAAGAGTTAACGCTCTTAACTGTTTGGTTTCGAAGATAAAAATTTAAATTTTGAGTATCGCATAGAACTAACGTGCAGCCCCTATACGTTATGTTTAAAAAAAATATATAAATTTTTTTTTCAAAAATGGCGGCTAATGTAAAAATTCAAAGTGTCATAACTTTGCTAAATGAAATCCTACTAAAAAATGTTTAATGCAAAAAGTGTTTGGAATTTTAATTTGCATATAAAAGCAATTTTTTATTATTTTTTTTTTAATAAAAACCGAGTCTTACCATATATTGACCGAGACCTCGAACGAGCTTTTATGCGACTCTGCATATAGTTAACGCTCGTATGAGGCTTCTATTTAAGAAATCGACTTGAATTTTTTATACAAAATAGAGCTTTCGACTATACTTACGATACTATAAAAAAAAATTAAAAATTAAAAAATAAAAGTATTTTTTTTTCAAAACACGTTTAGTGTGATGAGTCGATCGACCCACCATACATACGCTCATAAGATTTTTAATATAGTTTAGGTCAGTGTGAGCTTATTTATACATATTTGAATTTCAATTTTTGTGACAGTATAGAATTCTTAAGCATCCTGTGTATGTTTGTTAGCAAAATCCATTTTGTCAATTTTTTGCAAAATGACGACAAGTATTAAAATTCAATCACTTATAACTCAGTAGTGTTGAATTTTTGGCAAAAAGGTCTCTATACATGAAATGTTGAGAAGCCTAAAGTTCATCTAAGTAAAATATAAAAAATATATATTTTTGCTTGAAAACAAGCGATGTATCAGTTCGATCGTACCCCCATACTAGCCATTTTGAGACTTTCGGAAGAGTTAACGCTCTTAACTTTTTGGTTTCGAAGAAAAAAATTTAAATTTTGAGTATCGCATAGAACTAACGTGCAGCCCCTATACGTTATGTTTAAAAAAAATATATAAAATTTTTTTTTAAAATGGCGGCTAATGTAAAAATTCAAAGTGTCATAACTTTGCTAAATGAAATCCTACTAAAAAATGTTTAATGCAAAAAGTGTTTGGAATTTTAATTTGCATATAAAAGCAATTTTTAATTATTTTTTTTTTAATAAAAACCGAGTCTTACCATATATTGACCGAGACCTCGAACGAGCTTTTATGCGACTCTGCATATAGTTAACGCTCGTATGAGGCTTCTATTCAAGAAATCGACTTGAATTTTTTATACAAAATAGAGCTTTCTACTATACTTACGATACTATAAAAAAAAATTAAAAATTAAAAAATAAAAGTATTTTTTTTTTCAAAACACGTTTAGTGTGATGAGTCGATCGACCCACCATACATACGCTCATAAGATTTTCAATATAGTTTAGGTCAGTGTGAGCTTATTTATACATATTTGAATTTCAATTTTTGTGACAGTATAGAATTCTTAAGCATCCTGTGTATGTTTGTTAGCAAAATCCATTTTGTCAATTTTTTGCAAAATGACGACAAGTATTAAAATTCAATCACTTATAACTCAGTAGTGTTGAATTTTGGCAAAAAGGTCTCTATACATGAAATGTTGAGAAGCCTAAAGTTCATCTAAGTAAAATATAAAAAATATATATTTTTGCTTGAAAACAAGCGATGTATCAGTTCGATCGTACCCCCATACTAGCCATTTTGAGACTTTCGGAAGAGTTAACGCTCTTAACTGTTTGGTTTCGAAGATAAAAATTTAAATTTTGAGTATCGCATAGAACTAACGTGCAGCCCCTATACGTTATGTTTAAAAAAAATATATAAATTTTTTTTTCAAAATGGCGGCTAATGTAAAAATTCAAAGTGTCATAACTTTGCTAAATGAAATCCTACTAAAAAATGTTTAATGCAAAAAGTGTTTGGAATTTTAATTTGCATATAAAAGCAATTTTTATTATTTTTTTTTTAATAAAAACCGAGTCTTACCATATATTGACCGAGACCTCGAACGAGCTTTTATGCGACTCTGCATATAGTTAACGCTCGTATGAGGCTTCTATTTAAGAAATCGACTTGAATTTTTTATACAAAATAGAGCTTTCGACTATACTTACGATACTATAAAAAAAAATTAAAAATTAAAAAATAAAAGTATTTTTTTTTCAAAACACGTTTAGTGTGATGAGTCGATCGACCCACCATACATACGCTCATAAGATTTTTAATATAGTTTAGGTCAGTGTGAGCTTATTTATACATATTTGAATTTCAATTTTTGTGACAGTATAGAATTCTTAAGCATCCTGTGTATGTTTGTTAGCAAAATCCATTTTGTCAATTTTTTGCAAAATGACGACAAGTATTAAAATTCAATCACTTATAACTCAGTAGTGTTGAATTTTGGCAAAAAGGTCTCTATACATGAAATGTTGAGAAGCCTAAAGTTCATCTAAGTAAAATATAAAAAATATATATTTTTTGCTTGAAAACAAGCGATGTATCAGTTCGATCGTACCCCCATACTAGCCATTTTGAGACTTTTCGGAAGAGTTAACGCTCTTAACTGTTTGGTTTCGAAGAAAAAAATTTAAATTTTGAGTATCGCATAGAACTAACGTGCAGCCCCTATACGTTATGTTTAAAAAAAATATATAAAATTTTTTTTTAAAATGGCGGCTAATGTAAAAATTCAAAGTGTCATAACTTTGCTAAATGAAATCCTACTAAAAAATGTTTAATGCAAAAAGTGTTTGGAATTTTAATTTGCATATAAAAGCAATTTTTAATTATTTTTTTTTTAATAAAAACCGAGTCTTACCATATATTGACCGAGACCTCGAACGAGCTTTTATGCGACTCTGCATATAGTTAACGCTCGTATGAGGCTTCTATTCAAGAAATCGACTTGAATTTTTTATACAAAATAGAGCTTTCTACTATACTTACGATACTATAAAAAAAAATTAAAAATAAAAAATAAAAGTATTTTTTTTTCAAAACACGTTTAGTGTGATGAGTCGATCGACCCACCATACATACGCTCATAAGATTTTCAATATAGTTTAGGTCAGTGTGAGCTTATTTATACATATTTGAATTTCAATTTTTGTGACAGTATAGAATTCTTAAGCATCCTGTGTATGTTTGTTAGCAAAATCCATTTTGTCAATTTTTTGCAAAATGACGACAAGTATTAAAATTCAATCACTTATAACTCAGTAGTGTTGAATTTTGGCAAAAAGGTCTCTATACATGAAATGTTGAGAAGCCTAAAGTTCATCTAAGTAAAATATAAAAAATATATATTTTTTGCTTGAAAACAAGCGATGTATCAGTTCGATCGTACCCCCATACTAGCCATTTTGAGACTTTCGGAAGAGTTAACGCTCTTAACTGTTTGGTTTCGAAGAAAAAAATTTAAATTTTGAGTATCGCATAGAACTAACGTGCAGCCCCTATACGTATGTTTAAAAAAAATATATAAAATTTTTTTTTAAAATGGCGGCTAATGTAAAAATTCAAAGTGTCATAACTTTGCTAAATGAAATCCTACTAAAAAATGTTTAATGCAAAAAGTGTTTGGAATTTTAATTTGCATATAAAAGCAATTTTTAATTATTTTTTTTTTTAATAAAAACCGAGTCTTACCATATATTGACCGAGACCTCGAACGAGCTTTTATGCGACTCTGCATATAGTTAACGCTCGTATGAGGCTTCTATTCAAGAAATCGACTTGAATTTTTTATACAAAATAGAGCTTTCTACTATACTTACGATACTATAAAAAAAAATTAAAAATTAAAAAATAAAAGTATTTTTTTTTCAAAACACGTTTAGTGTGATGAGTCGATCGACCCACCATACATACGCTCATAAGATTTTCAATATAGTTTAGGTCAGTGTGAGCTTATTTATACATATTTGAATTTCAATTTTTGTGACAGTATAGAATTCTTAAGCATCCTGTGTATGTTTGTTAGCAAAATCCATTTTGTCAATTTTTTGCAAAATGACGACAAGTATTAAAATTCAATCACTTATAACTCAGTAGTGTTGAATTTTGGCAAAAAGGTCTCTATACATGAAATGTTGAGAAGCCTAAAGTTCATCTAAGTAAAATATAAAAAATATATATTTTTGCTTGAAAACAAGCGATGTATCAGTTCGATCGTACCCCCATACTAGCCATTTTGAGACTTTCGGAAGAGTTAACGCTCTTAACTGTTTGGTTTCGAAGATAAAAATTTAAATTTTAAGTATCGCATAGAACTAACGTGCAGCCCCTATACGTTATGTTTAAAAAAAATATATAAATTTTTTTTTCAAAATGGCGGCTAATGTAAAAATTCAAAGTGTCATAACTTTGCTAAATGAAATCCTACTAAAAAATGTTTAATGCAAAAAGTGTTTGGAATTTTAATTTGCATATAAAAGCAATTTTTTTATTATTTTTTTTTTAATAAAAACCGAGTCTTACCATATATTGACCGAGACCTCGAACGAGCTTTTATGCGACTCTGCATATAGTTAACGCTCGTATGAGGCTTCTATTTAAGAAATCGACTTGAATTTTTTTATACAAAATAGAGCTTTCGACTATACTTACGATACTATAAAAAAAAATTAAAAATTAAAAAATAAAAGTATTTTTTTTTCAAAACACGTTTAGTGTGATGAGTCGATCGACCCACCATACATACGCTCATAAGATTTTTAATATAGTTTAGGTCAGTGTGAGCTTATTTATACATATTTGAATTTCAATTTTTGTGACAGTATAGAATTCTTAAGCATCCTGTGTATGTTTGTTAGCAAAATCCATTTTGTCAATTTTTTGCAAAATGACGACAAGTATTAAAATTCAATCACTTATAACTCAGTAGTGTTGAATTTTGGCAAAAAGGTCTCTATACATGAAATGTTGAGAAGCCTAAAGTTCATCTAAGTAAAATATAAAAAATATTATATTTTTGCTTGAAAACAAGCGATGTATCAGTTCGATCGTACCCCCATACTAGCCATTTTGAGACTTTCGGAAGAGTTAACGCTCTTAACTGTTTGGTTTCGAAGAAAAAAATTTTAAATTTTGAGTATCGCATAGAACTAACGTGCAGCCCCTATACGTTATGTTTAAAAAAAATATATAAAATTTTTTTTTTAAAATGGCGGCTAATGTAAAAATTCAAAGTGTCATAACTTTGCTAAATGAAATCCTACTAAAAAATGTTTAATGCAAAAAGTGTTTGGAATTTTAATTTGCATATAAAAGCAATTTTTAATTATTTTTTTTTTAATAAAAACCGAGTCTTACCATATATTGACCGAGACCTCGAACGAGCTTTTATGCGACTCTGCATATAGTTAACGCTCGTATGAGGCTTCTATTCAAGAAATCGACTTGAATTTTTTATACAAAATAGAGCTTTCTACTATACTTACGATACTATAAAAAAAATTAAAAAATTAAAAAATAAAAGTATTTTTTTTTCAAAACACGTTTAGTGTGATGAGTCGATCGACCCACCATACATACGCTCATAAGATTTTCAATATAGTTTAGGTCAGTGTGAGCTTATTTATACATATTTGAATTTCAATTTTTGTGACAGTATAGAATTCTTAAGCATCCTGTGTATGTTTGTTAGCAAAATCCATTTTGTCAATTTTTTGCAAAATGACGACAAGTATTAAAATTCAATCACTTATAACTCAGTAGTGTTGAATTTTGGCAAAAAGGTCTCTATACATGAAATGTTGAGAAGCCTAAAGTTCATCTAAGTAAAATATAAAAAATATATATTTTTGCTTGAAAACAAGCGATGTATCAGTTCGATCGTACCCCATACTAGCCATTTTGAGACTTTCGGAAGAGTTAACGCTCTTAACTGTTTGGTTTCGAAGATAAAATTTAAATTTTGAGTATCGCATAGAACTAACGTGCAGCCCCTATACGTTATGTTTAAAAAAAATATATAAATTTTTTTTTCAAAATGGCGGCTAATGTAAAAATTCAAAGTGTCATAACTTTGCTAAATGAAATCCTACTAAAAAATGTTTAATGCAAAAAGTGTTTGGAATTTTAATTTGCATATAAAAGCAATTTTTTATTATTTTTTTTTTAATAAAAACCGAGTCTTACCATATATTGACCGAGACCTCGAACGAGCTTTTATGCGACTCTGCATATAGTTAACGCTCGTATGAGGCTTCTATTTAAGAAATCGACTTGAATTTTTTATACAAAATAGAGCTTTCGACTATACTTACGATACTATAAAAAAAAATTAAAAATTAAAAAATAAAAGTATTTTTTTTTCAAAACACGTTTAGTGTGATGAGTCGATCGACCCACCATACATACGCTCATAAGATTTTTAATATAGTTTAGGTCAGTGTGAGCTTATTTATACATATTTGAATTTCAATTTTTGTGACAGTATAGAATTCTTAAGCATCCTGTGTATGTTTGTTAGCAAAATCCATTTTGTCAATTTTTTGCAAAATGACGACAAGTATTAAAATTCAATCACTTATAACTCAGTAGTGTTGAATTTTGGCAAAAAGGTCTCTATACATGAAATGTTGAGAAGCCTAAAGTTCATCTAAGTAAAATATAAAAAATATATATTTTTGCTTGAAAACAAGCGATGTATCAGTTCGATCGTACCCCCATACTAGCCATTTTGAGACTTTCGGAAGAGTTAACGCTCTTAACTGTTTGGTTTCGAAGAAAAAATTTAAATTTTGAGTATCGCATAGAACTAACGTGCAGCCCCTATACGTTATGTTTAAAAAAAATATATAAAATTTTTTTTTAAAATGGCGGCTAATGTAAAAATTCAAAGTGTCATAACTTTGCTAAATGAAATCCTACTAAAAAATGTTTAATGCAAAAAGTGTTTGGAATTTTAATTTGCATATAAAAGCAATTTTTAATTATTTTTTTTTTTAATAAAAACCGAGTCTTACCATATATTGACCGAGACCTCGAACGAGCTTTTATGCGACTCTGCATATAGTTAACGCTCGTATGAGGCTTCTATTCAAGAAATCGACTTGAATTTTTTATACAAAATAGAGCTTTCTACTATACTTACGATACTATAAAAAAAAAATTAAAAATTAAAAAATAAAAGTATTTTTTTTTCAAAACACGTTTAGTGTGATGAGTCGATCGACCCACCATACATACGCTCATAAGATTTTCAATATAGTTTAGGTCAGTGTGAGCTTATTTATACATATTTGAATTTCAATTTTTGTGACAGTATAGAATTCTTAAGCATCCTGTGTATGTTTGTTAGCAAAATCCATTTTGTCAATTTTTTGCAA